>NW_023994345.1:105000-398411 GCF_015586225.1 Lucilia sericata | reverse complement strand
AAAATCAATTTTTCATGGCAAATGCGAGTGATCACAGGTTTTCATTATTTTCTCAATTGAAGCGTTATTTAGAAACTACTTTCATATAAAAATCAATTTTTCCATGGAAAATATAAGTGGTGTCACCAGATTTCATTATTCGTTATTTAAACAACTACAGCCGATTTTAGGTTTTTCATATAAAATCAATTTTTCATGGAAAATATAAGTGATCACAGATTTCATTATTTTCTCTATTGGAGCGTTATTTAAGAAACTACAGCCGATTTTAGGTTTTTCATATAAAAATCAATTTTTCATGGAAATATGAAGTGATCACAGATTTTCATTATTTTCTCATATTGGAGCGTTATTTAAGAAACTACAGCCGATTTTAGGTTTTCATATAAAAATCGATTTTAGATGGAAAATATGAGTGATCACAGATTTTCGATTATTTTCTCTATTGGAGCGTTATTAAGAAACTACAGCCGATTTTAGGATTTTCATATAAAAATAAATTTTAGATGGAAAATATGAGTGATCACCAAGATTTTCATTATTTTCTCAATTGGAGCGTTATTTAAGAAACTACAGCCGATTTTAGGTTTTTCATATAAAAATCAATTTTTCATGGAAAATATGAGTGATCACAGATTTTCATTATTTTCTCTATTGGAGCGTTATTTAAGAAACTACAGCCGATTTTAGGTTTTTCATATAAAAATCGATTTTAGATGGAAAATATAAGTGATCACAGATTTTCATTATTTTCTCAATTGGAGCGTTATTTAAGAAACTACAGCCGATTTTAGGTTTTTCATATAAAAATAGATTTTAGATGGAAAATATGAGCGATCACAGATTTTCATTATTTTCTCAATTGGAGCGTTATTAAGGAAACTACAGCCGATTTTAGGTTTTTCATATAAAATCAATTTTTCATGGAAAATATGAGTGATCACAGATTTTCATTATTTTCTCAATTGGAGCGTTATTTAAGAAACTACAGCCGATTTTAGGTTTTTCATATAAAAATCGATTTTAGATGGAAAATATGAGTGATCACAAATTTTCATTATTTTCTCAATTGGAGCGTTATTAAGGAAACTACAGCCGATTTTAGGTTTTTTATATAAAAATCAATTTTTCGTGGAAAATATGAGTGATCACAGATTTTCATTATTTTCTCAATTGGAGCGTTATTTAAGAAACTACAGCCGATTTTAGGATTTTCATATAAAAATCGATTTTAGATGGAATATATGAGTGATCACAAATTTTCATTATTTTCTCAATTGGAGCGTTATTTAAGAAACTACAGCCGATTTTAGGTTTTTCATATAAAAATCGATTTTAGATGGAAAATATGAGCGATCACAGATTTTCATTATTTTCTCAATTGGAGCGTTATTAAGGAAACTACAGCCGATTTTAGGTTTTTCATATAAAATCAATTTTTCATGGAAAATATGAGTGATCACAGATTTTCATTATTTTCTCAATTGGAGCGTTATTTAAGAAACTACAGCCGATTTTAGGTTTTTCATATAAAAATCGATTTTAGATGGAAAATATAAGTGATTACAGATTTTCATTATTTTCTCAATTGGAGCGTTATTTAAGAAACTACAGCCGATTTTAGGTTTTTCATATAAAAATAGATTTTAGATGGAAAATATGAGCGATCACAGATTTTCATTATTTTCTCAATTGGAGCGTTATTAAGGAAACTACAGCCGATTTTAGGTTTTTCATATAAAATCAATTTTTCATGGAAAATATGAGTGATCACAGATTTTCATTATTTTCTCAATTGGAGCGTTATTTAAGAAACTACAGCCGATTTTAGGTTTTTCATATAAAAATCGATTTTAGATGGAAAATATGTGTGATCACAAATTTTCATTATTTTCTCAATTGGAGCGTTATTAAGGAAACTACAGCCGATTTTAGGTTTTTTATATAAAAATCAATTTTTCGTGGAAAATATGAGTGATCACAGATTTTCATTATTTTCTCAATTGGAGCGTTATTTAAGAAACTACAGCCGATTTTAGGATTTTCATATAAAAATCGATTTTAGATGGAAAATATGAGTGATCACAAATTTTCATTATTTTCTCAATTGGAGCGTTATTTAAGAAACTACAGCCGATTTTAGGTTTTTCATATAAAAATCAATTTTTCATGGAAAATATGAGTGATCACAGATTTTCATTATTTTCTCTATTGGAGCGTTATTTAAGAAACTACAGCCGATTTTAGGTTTTTCATATAAAAATCGATTTTAGATGGAAAATATAAGTGATCACAGATTTTCATTATTTTCTCAATTGGAGCGTTATTTAAGAAACTACAGCCGATTTTAGGTTTTTCATATAAAAATAGATTTTAGATGGAAAATATGAGTGATCACAAATTTTCATTATTTTCTCAATTGGAGCGTTATTTAAGAAACTACAGCCGATTTTAGGTTTTTCATATAAAAATCAATTTTTCATGGAAAATATGAGTGATCACAGATTTTCATTATTTTCTCTAGTGGAGCGTTATTTAAGAAACTACAGCCGATTTTAGGTTTTTCATATAAAAATCGATTTTAAATGGAAAATATAAGTGATCACAGATTTTCATTATTTTCTCAATTGGAGCGTTATTAAGAAAACTACAGCCGATTTTAGGTTTTTCATATAAAAATCAATTTTTCGTGGAAAATATGAGTGATCACAGATTTTCATTATTTTCTCAATTGGAGCGTTATTTAAGAAACTACAGCCGATTTTAGGTTTTTCATATAAAAATCGATTTTCGATGGAAAATACGAGTGATCACAAATTTTCATTATTTTCTCAATTGGAGCGTTATTTAAGAAACTACAGCCGATTTTAGGTTTTTCATATAAAAATCAATTTTTCATGGAAAATATGAGTGATCACAGATTTTCATTATTTTCTCTATTGGAGCGTTATTTAAGAAACTACAGCCGATTTTAGGTTTTTCATATAAAAATCGATTTTAGATGGAAAATATAAGTGATCACAGATTTTTTTCTCAATTGGAGCGTTATTTAAGAAACTACAGCCGATTTTAGGTTTTTCATATAAAAATAGATTTTAGATGGAAAATATGAGTGATCACAAATTTTCATTATTTTCTCAATTGGAGCGTTATTTAAGAAACTACAGCCGATTTTAGGTTTTTCATATAAAAATCAATTTTTCATGGAAAATATGAGTGATCACAGATTTTCATTATTTTCTCTATTGGAGCGTTATTTAAGAAACTACAGCCGATTTTAGGTTTTTCATATAAAAATCGATTTTAGATGGAAAATATAAGTGATCACAGATTTTCATTATTTTCTCAATTGGAGCGTTATTTAAGAAACTACAGCCGATTTTAGGTTTTTCATATAAAAATCAATTTTTCATGGAAAATATGAGTGATCACAGATTTTCATTATTTTCTCTAGTGGAGCGTTATTTAAGAAACTACAGCCGATTTTAGGTTTTTCATATAAAAATCGATTTTAAATGGAAAATATAAGTGATCACAGATTTTCATTATTTTCTCAATTGGAGCGTTATTAAGAAAACTACAGCCGATTTTAGGTTTTTCATATAAAAATCAATTTTTCGTGGAAAATATGAGTGATCACAGATTTTCATTATTTTCTCAATTGGAGCGTTATTTAAGAAACTACAGCCGATTTTAGGTTTTTCATATAAAAATCGATTTTCGATGGAAAATACGAGTGATCACAAATTTTCATTATTTTCTCAATTGGAGCGTTATTTAAGAAACTACAGCCGATTTTAGGTTTTTCATATAAAAATCAATTTTTCATGGAAAATATGAGTGATCACAGATTTTCATTATTTTCTCTGTTGGAGCGTTATTTAAGAAACTACAGCCGATTTTAGGTTTTTCATATAAAAATCGATTTTAGATGGAAAATATAAGTGATCACAGATTTTTTTCTCAATTGGAGCGTTATTTAAGAAACTACAGCCGATTTTAGGTTTTTCATATAAAAATAGATTTTAGATGGAAAATATGAGTGATCACAAATTTTCATTATTTTCTCAATTGGAGCGTTATTTAAGAAACTACAGCCGATTTTAGGTTTTTCATATAAAAATCAATTTTTCATGGAAAATATGAGTGATCACAGATTTTCATTATTTTCTCTATTGGAGCGTTATTTAAGAAACTACAGCCGATTTTAGGTTTTTCATATAAAAATCGATTTTAGATGGAAAATATAAGTGATCACAGATTTTCATTATTTTCTCAATTGGAGCGTTATTTAAGAAACTACAGCCGATTTTAGGTTTTTCATATAAAAATTGATTTTAGATGGAAAATATGAGTGATCACAGATTTTCATTATTTTCTCTATTGGAGCGTTATTTAAGAAACTACAGCCGATTTTAGGTTTTTCATATAAAAATCAATTTTAGATGGAAAATATGAGTGATCACAGATTTTCATTATTTTCTCTATTGGAGCGTTATTTAAGAAACTACAGCCGATTTTAGGTTTTTCATATAAAAATCGATTTTAGATGGAAAATATGAGTGATCACAGATTTTCATTATTTTCTCTATTGGAGCGTTATTTAAGAAACTACAGCCAATTTTAGGTTTTTCATATAAAAATAGATTTTAGATGGAAAATATGAGTGATCACAGATTTTCATTATTTTCTCTATTGGAGCGTTATTTAAGAAACTACAGCCGATTTTAGGTTTTTCATATAAAAATAGATTTTAGATGGAAAATATGAGCGATCACAGATTTTCATTATTTTCTCAATTGGAGCGTTATTAAGGAAACTACAGCCGATTTTAGATTTTTCATATAAAAATCAATTTTTCATGGAAAATATGAGTGATCACAGATTTTCATTATTTTCTCAATTGGAGCGTTATTTAAGAAACTACAGCCGATTTTAAGTTTTTCATATAATAATCAATTTTTCATAGAAAATATAAGTGATCACAGATTTTCATTATTTTTTCGATCGGAGCGTCATTTAAGAAACTACAGCCGATTTTAGGTTTTTCATATAAAAATCGATTTTAGATGGAAAATATGAGTGATCACAGATTTTCATTATTTTCTCTATTGGAGCGTTATTTAAGAAACTACAGCCGATTTTAGGTTTTTCATATAAAAATCGATTTTAGATGGAAAATATGAGTGATCACAAATTTTCATTATTTTCTCAATTGGAGCGTTATTAAGGAAACTACAGCCGATTTAATGTGTTTCATATAAAATCAATTTTTCATGGAAAATATGAGTGATCACAGATTTTCATTATTTTCTCAATTGGAGCGTTATTTAAGAAACTACAGCCGATTTTAGGTTTTTTATATAAAAATAAATTTTAGATGGAAAATATATAAGTGATCACAGATTTTCATTATTTTTTCGATCGGAGCGTTATTTAAGAAACTACAGCCGATTTTAGGTTTTTATACCCTACACCACTTTAGTGGAGAGGGTATATTGGATTTGTGCTGATGTTTGTAACATACAAAAATATTCGTCCTAGACCCACCTTAAAGTATACCAATCGGCTTAGAATCGTTTTCTGAGTCGATTAAGCTATGTCCGTCCGTCCGTCCGTCCGTCTGGCTGGCTGGCTGGCTGGCTGTCCATGTAAACCTTGTGCGCAAGGTACAGGTCGCAATTTTCAAGATAATTGGATGAAATTTGGCACGCACGTTTTATTTGACCTAAGGACGAAGCCTATTGAAAATGGTTAAAATCGGTCCATTATTTCACCTAGCCTTCATAGAACAGAACCCCCGAAAAGGGCTTCTGAGCTCATAATTATGTTAAATATACAGATATATCGGTAAAATACGGCACAACTAAGTTTTATAGAAGTCTTGATGACCTTGCCAAATTTCATAAAGATCGGGCCACATTTGACCCTAGCTCCCATACAAAGTCCCCTTCAGAAAATTACTTGAATGTCCCAAATTAGCTGATAAACACAAATATCGCGATGAAATTCAGCACAATAAAATATTATGTCAATATAAATATATTCACAAAATTTTATCGGGCTTGGTCCATATTTGCCCCTAGCCCCCATATAAAGCCTCATTCAGAAAATTAGTTTTTCATCCATAAATTGCTTAAATGTATCGGAACAAGGGAATATTGAAGATAAATGCTTTATTATGAAAAATAAATCACATTTAATTTAATTTAATACAGCCGATTTTAGGTTTTTCATATAAAAGTCGATTTTAGATGGAAAATATGAGTGATCACAAATTTTCATTATTTTCTCAATTGGAGCGTTATTAAGGAAACTACAGCCGATTTTAGGTTTTTCATATAAAATCAATTTTTCATGGAAAATATGAGTGATCACAGATTTTCATTATTTTCTCAATTGGAGCGTTATTTAAGAAACTACAGCCGATTTTAGGTTTTTCATATAAAAATCGATTTTAGATGGAAAATATGAGTGATCACAGATTTTCATTATTTTCTCAATTTAAGAAACTACAGTCGATTTTAGGTTTTTCATATAAAAATCAATTTTTCATAGAATATATGAGTGATCACAGATTTTCATTGTTTTCGCAATTGAAGCGTTATTTAAGATACTACAGCCGATTTTAGGTTTTTCATAAAAAAAATCAATTTTAGATGGAAAATAGAAGTGATCACAGATTTTCATTATTTAGACACTACAACCGATTTTAGGTTTTCCATATAAAAATCAATTTCAGATTGAAAATATGACTGATCACAGTTTTTCACTATTTTCTCAATTGGAGCGTTATTTAAGAAACTGCAGCCTATTTTAGGTTTCTCATATAAAAATCGAATTTTGACAGAAAATATTAGTGATCACAGATTTTTATTATTTTCTCAATTGGAGCGTTATTTAAGAAACTACAGACGATTTTAGGTTTTTCATATAAAAATCGACTTTTCATAGAAAATATGGGTGATCAAAGATTTTCATTATTTTCTCAAATGCAGTTGCCCGCATGCATGTTCGATATACAGATAAGTATAACTTTCAACATGACAATCTAGTAGACCTAAAAAAAATCACTACATATTAATTAGCAGTACTTTTGTTTAATAAATCTTTCTAGAGGATTCCATTCAAAATTATTTTAAATGAATTCATTACTACGAACATATTTATTAAAATTAATCAAAGTAAATTTAGCTAGACACCTTAAGAAGCACCTAGAACTTTGGAAAACCTATATTTAACACTTTGCATACATTAAATTTAATAATAAAATAAAATTTTTATAACCCAATTTTATTTAACAACAGTCAACATAAATAATGACCTTGTTCTGGGTCTAAGAGTCGTGTCCACAGAAGAAACGTCAGCCAGCAGTTGACGTGTTTCTTATGGCACCATTAAATGGAGTTAAGCACTTTGCTTAACACAACCAATCAATTTAAATAGTTCAAAAGGAACAAAACAGATCAGAACACTGAATGAAAATGAACATAAGAAAATAGTTAAATAATTGTTTTGAAATAATCTCACAAGCTTGAAAAGCATTTTTACCGCTGAACGTTTAACACAATCAATAACCAGCAGGCAGGCAGGAGGCAGCTAGCTACATAGTAGCAAGCAACAACCTGTAATGTCAAAGTGTTTAAAATTGGTGGTAATTATATTGAATTGTTTTATTAAATCTACGACGCGTTGTAGTCTCATGCTCCACCTAACTATGTAGTATTGCGACGCAACCATCATTTACTATCAATAAGCAATAAAAATTGAACTGAACTGAACAGCATCCCAAAGCGTAAAGTAGGAGCAATGCGTTTTTTACAGGTTGATTGGCATCAGTTGCCGCCACAGACAAATACATACATATGTATAAACAAACGCACTTGCACAATATGTATAAGTATTTCATTAATGAAAATTCTACTTATTTAAAACATTTAAAATAGTTAACATAAAAATCTTCCTCATGGTTTCTAAACATATTCTGTTTATATACCCAAACAAAAACGATATGACCATATAACACGCACATTAACTAGTGGCGTACTTATTGGAGAGGGATGCTATGGGACGTCGATGCCTAATAGACGTGCCCCGTGTAAAGTGTAGTGTTGTGTCAATGTCATCGTTATGTATCGCTCTTTTTGTGTATATTGTTTTTAGTTTTGTTGTGTAAAAATTCCACTTTACTATAATTTTAATTACATTGTCCCATACAAATTATTCAACATTCAATACAAATTACTTTTAGTTTATAGAATGTAGTTTTTGTTTTTTTCTTTAGTTTAGTTTTAGTTCATTCTGCTGCTGCTGTGCTGTGCATTATTTAAGTGCTTTGTTTAAGCAATTTGTTTTAGCTAAAGCAAGCGGCATTTTTATTAATCATTTTGATCGGTTTGGGGTGATTAAGAAATTTTTCAAATTTACCTCACATGTTGCTAATTTGTCAAGTTATGTTTAAAATAATTTTCTTTACTATTTTGCTGTTATTTTTTGTTCAATTTTATTTTATTTATTGCCAAAAGGTTCAAGTTCAATGTAAAGAATTAATTATAATTAAAGTTTTTTTTGCTTGTACAAAGTTATGGTCAAGGTTGTGGGAACCTATTAAGTGGTGTTTAGTTTTTTAAAAGAAACTAGTTTTTTTTTGAAGCAAATGCTTCTTAAAAGTTTTAGTTAAGGAGAAGATTGGGATTTGAAGTCAAATTTTGAAGAGCAGGGCTGAATACATATTTATACAAATTTGATATTTAATGAAAATTTAAATTATTCATATTCTAAGGATCATTGGTAGCTACTAGGGTGATCGATTATTCGACATTTTTCAAAACCCGGTTTTCGAATAGTTCGAATAGTTGACATTTCAAAAAAACCGGTTGATATTTTTCAAATTCAGAAAAAACCGGTTAACCGGTTTTTCATAATAAATAAAAAATATATGTTAATTTGAAGAAATTAATGTTTATGTTTAAATTTGATTAATAAAACATGGCCCGAAATGATTATTAACAGTTTAACAGATTATAACTTTAGATCTAGTCGTCTGATTTACATTATTTCTTTAATATAAAAAAAAATTAGGAAAAAAGTGGACACTTCTGTTAAATATAAGGTACTATGTAATCCTAGCTTATTCTAAAGCCCTTTTAGGAAATTTTCATAGGCATTCCAACACTTCCATAATATTGCAGCGGTAAATTAATTATTGTAATTGGAATATAATCTTAAGATTAATAAAATTTTATTAAACAGTTATCAATTTTACAAATAAAATGTTTTAATTAGTTAGGAAAATCAAAAAAGTTTAACCAATGGTGCTTTAGAAAAATGTATCCTAGTTCCTGGACTCGAATATTTTTAAAATTTAAACGGGCTGTATTATTTGCTTCAAAATTTCATTTAAATAATCTTTGAATACAAAGCAAATAAAAGTATTCGAAACCGGTTTTTAAAAAGTGAAAAAAACCGGGTTATTCGATATTCGAAAAATCAACATTTAGAAAAAACCGATACTGGTAAAGCAGAAAAAACCGGTTTTAAAACCGGTTGAAAAATCGAGTCGATCACCCTAGTAGCTACTCAATCAGGAATTTGCGAGCAACAGGATTCATGCAAAAGCAGAGAAATTGGGCATCATACAAACGGTGGGAGCTTGAATGACCGCAGTGAAAAATTTTGACATTACAATAACTCGAAGAGTATACGAAGCACGGTTAACTAGCCGAATCGACACCTAAGCCAAAAATGTGATACTGAAATCTGGCCAGACTATTAGAAAGAACTTGTATCGAATAAAACGGATACATTTGATGAGAACAGTGAATGAAAAACACAGAGAATACGCGATCATTGTCATATATTCCATTATGACAACATTCGGTAATTTCTTGCTAAGCTATTTTGTCTCTTCATCCTTATATTCCAGACCGTGCGCCGTTCGGCTTCAGTTTGCTTCGATTGAAGCAAAATCATCTCTGGTATCCGATCCCGGCTTTATTTGTCTTTGATATTTAATGCAAATTTAAATTAATCATATTCTAAGGATTCTTATCAAACTCATTAAGAGTTTTCAAAATCATACGTAGCTTGGTAGTTCACTGCGCGCGAACAGTCAAGTAAAGTCAAGTGACTCTGTTTTGAACTTGAACATTAAGAGTTTGCAAAATCATAGGTAGCTACTCAATCAGTAATTTGGGGCAACGTGATTCATTTAAAAGCAGAGAAATTCTGCAACATACGAACGATCGGACCTTGAATGACCGAATAATTACTTGCAATGAAAAATGTAGTCATTACGATGACTTGAAGACTATACGAAGCACGGTTAACTAGCCGAATCGACACCTAAGCTAAATATTTGGTATTTGGTGGTACTAATTGTGTGCTCAAATATGGCCAGACCATCAGAGAAAGCTGGTACCGAATAAATCGGAGTCCTTTGATGCGAGCAGTGAATGAGAAACACACAATATACACATATTCCATTACGACAATATACACATATTCCATTACGACAACATTCGGTCTTTTCTTGCCAAACTATTTACAATCAAGGGATTGGGAAGTTTTGTCTTGTCCGCCTTATATTCCAGAACTTGCGCCGTCCGGTTTCTATTTGCTTCAATTGAATCAGAAACGTCTCGAGTATCCGATCCTGGTTTCATTTCTCTTCGAAATATGCGCAATTCCTCTGAAGCGTAATCCATATGTTACCTTTCTTTCACCTATTAATTTTTTAAATTTCAAAAACGATCTTCTATGACAAACTTTCAAATCTGTTTGGTAGTAATCTCTGAATTATTTTGTGTCACGACCATAAGCTTCAATGTTGATTTTACCACGCATGACATATGTATGGATGGTGTGACTATTAAGGAATCAAAAACTCTTAATGTCCTGGATATTAAAATACCCATCAGAGAAAACTGGTACCGAATAATTCGGAGTCCTTTGATGCGAGCAGTGAATGAGAAACTTACAGAATATGCGCTCAAACATGAAAGCGTTATATTCCATTATTACAACATTCGGTCATTTCTTGGTAAACTATTTAGAAATAAGGGGTTGGGAGGTTTTGTCTCGTCCGCCTTATATTCCAGACCTTGCGGTTTCTGGTTTCAATTTGCTTCAATTGAATCAGAAACGTCTCGAGTATCCGAGTATGTCTTCCAAAGATGCACAATTCTTCTGAAGCGGAATCCATATGTTACCTTTCTTTCTCCTATTCTGTTTCATATTTTCAAAAACGATCTTCTATGACAAACTTCCAAATCTATTAACTCTTTTTGCTTGAGGAAAGCAATATCTGCCAACAATAGGCCTTGACATTTGTAGATTTGGTAGTAATCTCTGAATTTTGTTGTGTCAATGCAGTCGATTTTAAAGACCACAAGCTTCAATGTTGCTTTTAACATGCATGACATATGTATGGGTGGTGTGACTATTAAGGAATCAAAAACTCTCGATGATCTGAGTATTAAAATACAGTGCGATGTCCGATGCTCTAAACACATTTTCAAGTGTTGAAAGAATAATTTAACTCTGCAACCCCATCATCATGTATTATGTATATCCAACCGAAAATAGAATACAACTATCTCAGTTGGAGCTTCAACAACTAGTTTGGAGCTATACGACCACGTATAGAAGAGGATGAAGTTTCTTATCTAGGGCATTCAACTAGAGCACCGTCACAACGTGTTGCGTATTTCACTGTTCTATCAATATGCAACAGAATTTATTCCTCTGAAATTAGGGAACTTGTTGCTGATATCCAAATAAATTTTAAGCTACACACTTCTCTCATCTAGAGCACCCATTTGTGGTAGTTGACCGAACAACACACTATAAGTAAAATTAATTATTCTGTCGTATCGGACACACTTAAAAATTATCACACTACTCTCCGTATTCTCCCTCCACACCCTACCTATTTTCCTAGTTCCAACACAATGTACTGCATTAGTAGGGTTCATCATCTAATAGTGGTAATCCCTAGTAGAGTGTTATTTAGAAAAACACAATATTTGATCCGAGTTTTGTGGAGGATGAAAAGTGACCATGGATCTTTTTTCAAGAATTTAGTAGGTTATATAAGAGTCATATGGTCTGCCATAACCGATCATAATTTCGTACAACACTTTTCAACACCTCCACTTATTATCAGTACATTTTGTGGTTTCTTCTGCTGAAAATTTATGACCAACCATAAACAACAAGTGGCACAAACATAAGCTTAATCCAATTTGTAGCAAAGGAAACTTGTGAATTAAATAATGTGAAAAAAATAATAACAAATGGTTAAATATTAAATAACACAAACATAATCAAATACAATATAAATATTTGTTTGTCAGAGATTTCCATTAAAATGCTTTGAGGGCTAAACATAATGAATTACCAATTTTGTTTAGTGCAAAGGTTTATATGCAAAAATACTCTTACTAAGTAACTGATTGAAATTTTTTTTTCTAGAAATTGTATTTATATAAGAAGGCAGTAAGGAGACAAGTGAAAGGAAAATTTAAATGTCTTGTTTAAAAGTGGTGGAGTGTTTATAGAGGCAAACGAAATTTAGTAGAGTAGACAGCGAACATTGAGACACAGGTTCTTTTTTTGGGAGATTTCAGGATTTTATGAACAATAAACTTATTTTCAGCATCAGCGCTTTTAGGGGACCTAAGACCACTGGGGTTACTACAATAAATTTTGTTCGTATCAGGCCTCACCTTAAGACATTTCATAAAATGATTTAGGTGAAATCATTTGAGCACTCAAAGAACCTAAAGTACTTTTAGGTCAATTAAAATATTTTAATTTTTGGGAGATTTCAGGATTTTATGAACAATAAACTTATTTTCAGCATGAGCCCTTTTAGGGGACCTGAGACCACTGGGGTTACTACAATAAATTTTGTTCGAATCAGGCCTCACCTTAACACATTTTATAGAATGATTTAGCTGAAATCATTTGAGCATTTGAGCACTCAAAGGACCGAAAGTACTTTTAGATCAATTAAAATATTTTAATATAGTTTTTAGACACATTTTTTTTTGTAAATTTCAATGCTAGTGTAAACGTTTGCCATTACACTACCCATACATGTTCAAACTCAATTGGAAATAACGTGTTAATTATGGCTGAAAGCTTTTGGGCAAATATTTGTATACAACCACAAAAATACAAATATTGGATTGCATACAAAACACCATGATGCAACATTTAAATAATGAATTATACGATATTTATTTTATAACCATTTCGAATCGAAGGATTCACAATGTTAGAAAAGTCAGACTAAAGTAGGAGTAAAACTACAATTTAAAATGCGTGGGTTTTTTTTTCTACTTGAACATGCGTTTGTTGATTTAGTTTGAAAGTGTTAAGATTAGGTGTGAAAAATGTGTGACCCCCGGGGGTTATTGGAGTTATTTGTGTGTTTATAGTTTTAAACAAGATGTTGTGGTAAATTAAACCATAAGAAAAAGTAAATATTATTTTAGAGTTAAGCAAGAAATAAACTTTATTAAATTTAACATTTTTTTTAAGAAATCAAATAAAATACATAAAATTTGTTATTTCCTTTAAAATTATTATTTTGATTGTTATTTCAGCTACCAGACAAGTTGATTTATGTTATGGATTTTGTTATATTTTTTCGGAGGGATATTTATCTAGAATTCTCTTTTTTTCTGTTCAAGAAAATATTTTAATTGCCAAACTTGGCCTGTCTGACATCAAAAACAACAGCTCTTTGAAGACTTTTTTTTTGGCTTCAAACTGTCATCTACAAGTTGTTTGTTTAACAAAATCGTGTTTTTATTTCAATTTTTGTAGTGGTAGACAGACAGTTCTGCTATGTGTCATTTTTAAGGTTGCGAAAAGTAAATCACTTTATAGCTTGTGCTAATGTGTTTTGGTCATTTTTGTTTTTGTGAAAATTTTGTTATAAATTGACATTTTAGCTTTAAAATATTTATTACGTGTGGTCGTTGTATGATTTTGCGGGACATAAATCAATCAGATTCAAATTGAAATGGACTAATTAAGTGGTTGCAACCATAATTGATTTGGGAATAAATGGAGCAAAAGGACAGGAAATCGAAAGCAGACATTTTAATTTGTAGTTTATCTAAAGTGAAATAGAATAATCGAATACACATGTTTTATAATTTTTGAATAATGTTCGTCATGTTGACATTAGATTTGACAGCAAAGAATGGGAGAGTGCTACACATTTTCAATTATTACCGAAGTAGCCACGCCCACTATCGAGAGTCCGCCCATTTTTCAAACATTTGTAAGTACGTGTGAGCACTTTAATAATACCATATTATACGGTTATAAGCATACTTTAGATGTATACGATCGCATACCGAAAAAAGTAATTGTCAGAATGTCTGATAGGAGATCAGAGCTTAGGATGGCTTAAAACTGGGAGACAAAACGAGTCTGAGAATCAACAGCCACTTAACTGAAGCAGTCCAAGCTATTGCGAATACTCTTCTAGTGGATAATGCCACTTGGGGTAATAAGCAAGTAAAGAGTAAATGCATTAAGTAATGAAAGCTTGGCAAATGCATTTGCTCTTTGCTTGTTGATTATCCCGAGTGGCCTTAGCCCATGAAAGAGTATTCGCTATAGCTATCCTCAGTCATTTTCTTAAGGCGTCAAATATGAAACCAAGCTAGACAGCAAAATTTCTGAAAGTGTAAAACAAAATTATGAAAATTTCATAAATTTATAAATATTCAAATATTTTACGGGGATTTTTCACATTTGCAATACCAAACAAATCTCTATTGTTAGAAAATATTTTGGGTAATTTCACCCTTGAATCTTATCGTGTTTCCAACACTCGAAGGACAAGCATGGCTAGATCGCCTTAGAATTTAATATAGGTCGCTATACATTGGAGGGTCTTAGACCAATGCAAAAACAACACATTTTAAAATCTCATTAAAAACAGAATACAATGTAGTAGATTACATGTGAATTACACGCTCGTTTCAACCTACCAAGTATGTATATCACGTTTAGTTCTTAAGTCTTTTGTTTTCAGTCAACACTTCCTTAATTTTTAAGGCAACACAGTAATAATCTGTATATATTGTTTTTGCTTCATTTTTTTAATTTATCCTACCATACAGTTCCTCCAATCATTATTAAAGCTGATTACTTTTTTTGCCAAATATTTGCACTTGTGTTCTTTCAGTTTGAAGACATCCATAAGATTTAAAGTCAATTAATATTAACGACAAATCAGCTTAACAATATCAATAAGCGATTAATAATAAAATATAACAACAGCAAATATTATATCAACACACATAATAAGTTCTTCAATGAAGAAAGAAAGAAAGAAAAAAACGGTAATACTCATATATACTAAAACTGGGTCACTGCAGGAAGTCATACAACAAGTGGCAGGCAAAAAAAAAAACTAAATAAAAAACTTAAAAAAGTAATCAACACGCAACTTAATACAACTGTTTTTCTTTCATGACTGCTTACAAGAAAAGAAGGCATGTGCCACAGTTTGCAATGTTACAACTTTCATTCTAAGGACAAAAAGTATATAAATTACATTACAATTTTTGTAATGTTAGGAAAATTAAAAACTTTTAGGAGTTTCATTGTAACACATATAACTTAAAATATTAATCCTAAGTTTTACCTAGACTTTAATTATTTAAATTATTTGAGTTAAATTTTACTTAAAATGCCTTTTTACATGCCTCATTTAAAAAGTTTTGACTTTGTTTTAAAGTAGGGCATTTCAAGTTCGTAATGTTGATAATTTTATTTTTTATTTGTTTTTAGTTCGGTTATGATGTTGTTCGTCATATTCATATTTGTTCTTGTTTTTTCACTTCTGTTATTAATAATATTAATAAATCTGTGTATAATGTACACGCGATTATATGGTTTTTAAGAGTGGTTCCACAACATGCAACAAGTGTTTGTTTTTTACATACATTCATATATTGATCGCTAAAACGATAGAAGGTATTTTACTTTTGTCATTCCATGCGCATGAAAATCATAGTGATATTACTTTGTGCTGCGGGGTTTTTACGTGGGCTCTACTACACAGGGGGAAAATGAAATAAATGTATACCCTTGGTACTAAATTGACACCAAACTGTTTATAATTTTTCAACAAGATCCGTTGTCAAAGTATATACTTACGTACGACAACACTATGTAATGTTGATAACGTTGCGTTGTCAAAATTGCAACAATTCGTTGTCGAAATCTAAATTTTATACACATCCGTTGTCTAAATGTTAACAAACGTGGTATAAGCTTACTATCGTTGTCAATAGCGAGTTTACCATTTTCTTAACATTTAGACAACGAATCTGTATAAAATTTAAATTTCAACAAAGAATTGTTTCAATTTTGACAACGCAACGTTGTCATAGTGTTGTCGTAATTATGTTTATACTTTGACAACGGATGTTTTTGAAAAATTATAAACACTTTGGTTTCAATTTGGTACCAGGCGTGTATATTCCTTTTCCCCTCTGTGTATGCGGACGATATCTGTCTGTCACAAATACTGAGGATATAGCTATACGTAAATGTTGCCAAAACGAATGCTATGCAAATGAATACAAGTAGCAAAAGACCGCTTAGACTAAACGAAATTTCCTTGGAAGATGTACAATTACTCGAACACTTAGATTGTAAAACAGAATCCGAAAAGCATTAGAAGATTTTAGATGAAAAATTGAATTGAGTAATCCGTACTCAAATCAATCCGAATAAGAGTAAGAAATACGTTCCCGAATAAAAATTCCAAATATCGAGCAATTTTTAATAAAAAAATTTTAGGTAAATACTATATTTTTTTAGTGACTTTATATTTAAATTTAATTTTAGCGCTTTTTAGCGCGTTTTGAGTAAATGTACGGTGCGTTTTGGTATAAAAAAGTTGACAACGCTGCAGATTATAAGAAAATGTTTACTAGAATACTGCTAAGTAAAGCAGACAGTAAGTAGTAGTCATTGAAAAGTAAGTGGTTATGGAAATTCAACCCATTACCGAGTTTTTGCTGGGAAAGAATACTTGATTGATACTGGGCATCAAATTTATCTCACAATGTACTAAATTTGAGGTTTTTTGGTCTGATTTAAGTTCGGATACATATTGTATGAGTTGAAGGCAAGATTGATTGAAGTATTATCAATGATAATAATTGATAATGTATCATTATTGAAGTGATACCAAAATGTGCTTGTTTCAAGATTTGTTTTCTTAATTTGAGTGTTTTTTGTTCTGAGTTCGAATCTTACTGGATTTCTGAACATATCAGAAAAAAGTTAATTACCAAAAAAAAAAAAATTGTTAAATTGCTAATGTATTAAATATGTATCATTTGTCAAAAAATTAACTGATAATTATTATTTATATAATAATTATTTAGTTAATAAGAATTATATTTGAATTTAATAAGAAATAATGTTCAAGTACCATAGAACTTAAAAATGCCTGCGCCCGATTTCGTAATCAATCCGGATGTGTACTTATTTTAAGTGATTCTTGTCAAAATCGTATTTAAATTTTCAAGAATATTATCCCAACTTTATCCTACTTAATTCAAAAATATTCGTAACCTAATATATAATTCTCATTTAGTTAAGAATATTTTTTAAATAAGTAGTTGAGTTTTTGAATGATATCATGATATTTACTATTTGTTTTTAGATGTTAAAGTAATTTAACTATTTTTTTGGAACTACATTTTTTGCTGAAATGTTCTGAAATCAAGTATGCATTTGAGATTAAATCAAACCGAAAATAAGCACATTGAAAGAATATTTTGACCCAGGAAAGGCTTAAATTAGCTCGGATCCGTATCAAGTATTTCATCAACCCACTTTTTTTAGTGTATGAAAAGTGTAAAGAATTGGAGAGAAATTAGAAATTTTTCCCATTCAATGTTCAATTATTCAACTTTTCAAAGCTTCAATTAAATCCTAACTTAGTTGAGTTTTTACAGAAGGACTTCTAGAACCCATGAGTAATAATTGGTTAAGAAAACCAACCAACCAACCAACTGCTTATTAGGTCCATTATTAATGTGCTTGTAGGCGATGCATTCTTTTGTTTTACATCTTATTCGTATATGAACTCTAATCGAATTTAAAAAAAACCAAGAGAAATCATCAAGTTATATTTCTGTAGTCTTGTGCCACCAAAACTCAAAGATCCTTTTTGATCCTGGAAAGGCCATTACCACAAAATTTTAAACAAACATCCATAAATATTCAATACCACAACCAATATGTATCGCCACAATGTTGTTCAAGAGAGTTTTTGTTTGTCACAAGTGGAAGTGGATGTTTGTCACAAATTATGCCTTAAATGACTTGTTTTTGGAAGCTTTAGCGCCTGGGAGCCCAATTTAGAAATGAACATATCTGGTCAATGTTATGATCGTAGAGGTCCGTATATTCAATATAATCCCCAAACAGATCATGTTTAATCATGTTAGTCTCTAAGAAGTTATCAGTAAAGGGTATAACAAATTCGACTCTGTTCCTGTTCAATGCTAACAAAAAAATTAAAGAAAGTTTCAATATCTACCGTTTTTTCCCAATAATTATATGCAAATTTGTATTAATTTTCTGTTGTGTGAATGACTTTTTCAATAAAGAAAGGAGTCAATATTAATTTTACTCCTAATGATACACTTTAGAAACAGTTTTCGTTTACAGACAAGTTTGTATTGATTTTAAGTCATAAATTAATTGAAAATACTTATTAATAAAAGAACGAAAAATAAAAGTTTGTACCCTTGAGAAAAAAAAAAAAAAATAACTTCCCTATGGTGCTGTTGCATTTAATCATATCAATTTGTGGTGATATGCATACTAGTGGTAAATCAAGGTGTTGATGATGATGACGGACTGCATGAATGAATGTTTTGCATGCAAATAACTGAATAAATAAAAAGAGTAGAATCAGCAGCCATCTCCCTCACATAATAAACCAGTTTATAAAGAAATCAAATTGGAAAAAAAAATTTTATCAAACTATAGCAGTTGTTGAAAAGGTAAATGGAATTTTTATATTTTAGTTGGTAAACTTTTAAAATGTAAACTAATGTGAGGAAGAAAATAATTTTAGAAACCTTTAGATTTGTTATCCTGGCGACTCCAACTTTAGACATAAGGTTATGGAATATACAACGTTAAATGTGAATGACCTGGTATGATTCTGGTTTATCTACAACAATTTGTCATTTAATTAATAAAAATTGAATTTTGTCACATTTTAAATTTATGACCAAATGGCATTAACTTTATTTAAATTTTATACAACAACAACAACATTCAGAAATATGCCTCTCTCTCCTGTACATACTTTGTGCCGTAATATCATGAAAAAAACCGTCCCGAAAGCGCAGCAATAATATAGCATTTCTTTCATACTTTTACAAACGACTGGTGTCGTTATTATTAAGCAGTAAACGTTTGTCGGTAAATTTATTTAATTAAAAAAATCTATATGTATAAATATATAATAATTTAGCCTTTTTTAAATATATTTACTGATATAATTAAAAATTTACATACCACCAGTTGTGGCATGCTTTGAAGTATGCAAGTGATTTTCGCCATGCCACGCGAATGTTGATGCTGGTGCTTATGCAGCATATTTTAATAGAGCTAAAAATTATATTTTGTAAAAATAAAATAAAATTAAAAAAAACTTGATCTACATACATAAAATTTACAATTTAATTTTTTTTATTTTATTTTTTCATAATCTTGATTATTTTAATGTTTTTATTTTGTTTTGTAAAACTAAGATGAGAGCGTATAAAAAAATTAATTTTCAGAATTTATTAAAATGCAATTTAAAGTTGATTTTCTTCAGTAGTTTAGAGTGTAACCAGCCCTAAGATGACTGTATCTGCATCGGTATATATATATTTTTTAAATGACGTCTACAATGGCATCATTTAAACTCTCATTACAGTTAACTGCTTATAAAGATTAAAATCTTTGCTGAACGGTTCAAAAAAAAAAAAAAAAGTTTCAACACAATACAAGTGAAATACGTTTTAAACCGCCTAAGAAGTGTTTTAAGCTTAATTCGTTTAAAGTTTTTACTTTTTTTTTGTTTTAGTGGCTTAAGACAATCAAGTTAGCCTGAAGTTGGATTGGTTTAATCCTGCTATTTTTAATCTTAAACAACAATTTAATTAAATTAAAAAATATACAATACATTTATATTTATGGTTGAATGTTGATATGTGTGTCGGTTACATACAGTTATGTATGTTGATGATTCACATATAATAAAAATAAACTTAAATATTTTCTTAAATGAAAATGTAAGAGTTGGACTTTGTTGTGAATTAAATTATACACTGGGAGAAAAAAATGTTATGGATTGTGTTTTACTCACGTAAAGCACTTCGACTTCATACACACAGGCAGACGGACATGGCTAAATCGACTCCGCTATCTATAAGGATCCAGAATATATATACTTTATAGGGTCGGAAAATTATATTATAGAAATTACAAACGGAATGACAAACTTATATATACCCATCTCACGAAGGTGAAGGGTATAAAAATCCGGCGATTGTTCGCGGAGAAAGTGTTTCGGCGTTTTACTGTCCTCTCCAAATAATCTAAATTCTATGAAACAACTTCGACAAAGTTGTTTCATTGTTAGTTATGTAGCGTCGAAATACGAGCTATCATAGTAATCTCTGGGTTACTAATCTTATGAAGGCTCCTCTTTGTTGTGTTATCTCTTAGGACCCAGCTCCGCAAGAAATGTTTGGTTGTGTCGAATGCTTCTTACATTTGTCAGCTTACTGAAAATTAATTTGCCCCTTTTATTTTGAGTTGATCTAATGTTTAGAAATTTCCATCAAGTTTTGTATATAATTGAGCACGTCCTGTGTTTGTGTTAGCTGTCCAAGATTACATTGATAATGAGCAATATCACCGACTTTTCTCAGTGTATTATAAAAAACACCTCACTTGTTATCTTTTCCTACTTTATTTAAAGAAAATTACTTTATACCAAGCTTCAAAAGCGGCGATTTCTTTAATTTCTTCTCACTTCTCCACCAAGCAAAAAAAAAAGAAGATCTTTAACATTCTGATATTTATAAATAAAATAAGAAGAAGAAAAAACCCAGTAATACATCACACCTTACAAAAACAAAGATTTGCACTTTACTTCTTTACAACAAATATGTAAGCTTTGTAAGCCCTAAGCCCAAATGATAAGTGAGGCAACAACAATGCACTACTACTCTGCTATAGCATTACTACTGCCTCTTCCATGATCAATGATCTTGTAATATTGTCTGTATTATGTGTGTGATCTTGATTGCATTAAATAAGTTTTTTGTTAAGACGATTTTAGATCGTATAAATATATTTTGTAGTTGGTGCCAAACATTACACTTGTTATTCTTTTTTTCTGAATTTTTTGTCCTGTCTTTAACTGGACTTAATACGAAAATTTTCATTGCATATATACGATCAAAGAGTTTAATTTTCGTTTTACAATTGTGTATCTCTGTTTGTGAGTGTGTATGTCAAAAGCTTATGCATGGATTACTTGCCATTTGTGTTATCTGGAGCTGTCATCAATCGATTGAAGGTGTCAAATGTGGATTATTAATTGGTAGTAGATAGTTTTACATGATTAATGTTTGTTGGTCAGCAAGTCAACCAGCTAGCTAGCCAACCAGCCAACCAAGCAGTTAAGCAGACACAGTGGACTTAATACAGCTCTGACTGTTTGTTAAATGGATTTTATGTACTCCAAACTCCAAGACAAAATACAATTGTAATGTCATGTTACTTGTAAGAAAATAAAGCAACGTAGTTGACATTGTGTGGAAGATCTTACAAATTAACATGATTATTATGCAAGATTTATGGGGGGCTATTCACAAAATAATTGAGAAATATAAGAATATAGAATAAATTTTATAGAGCAAGCATCTTATATACATACGAGTATGTATGTATTTGCAAAATGAAAAATGTGGTAAAAGAAGTTTACAATATGATGAATTAATAGTTTATTTTGTTGAAATTTATAGATTGGATTGGTGTACGTATATTATAAAATCTAAATTTTGTACACGCAATGTATAGATTAGATTTGGATCAAAGTAAGACAATATGGCTAATAAGGTATATACTGCTATTAAATCAGTGGCATGTCTGAATGTTTGATATCATAATATCTATGAATGGGTATGATGCTTGGATATTTATGGAAGCTATAACAATATTCTAAAAGTAATAAATTGCTCTTAGATTCTACTTTATTTTACAATAATTAAGAAATAAACTTGTCACTATATGTTGCACTTTGCATTCCAGACCCCAAAAAATTTGCTGGATATGTGAATCGATCACGCTTTTAAGATTTGGTTTAAAACAATATATTTATTGCAAACTGAATTTTGTGCTCACATAACGAACAGAAAGCTAAATATTTTTCTAATATGAGATTTTACAAAATAACTTGCACTTTAAACGTGTTTTATATAAGGTTCTTGCGATTTTGGGATTTCGAGGAAAATTAAGGAAAGTATGAGTAATTATAGAATAAGTTCTTCTTTCAATATAATCGTGCTTTAACGTAAACACAAACGATTTTAGGGGATTGTTCAAAATATAAATTTTTTAAGAAAAATACGGGTGACCATCAAAATTATTTTCTTTTTCAATTTTAACGTATTTTTTAAGAAATTGAGAAAAGTAGGCGTGTCCTTTTTATAACTACGCCTACATACTTAAAAAATTTTGATCAAAAAGGCTTAATTCAGTTTGTCTACCTTTAAGCTATTGCTTTTCATTGTACTCAAGAATACCAAAATTAGCACTAACATACGAAATGGGCGTGGACTTGATAGCACTGCCCCTTTTTTGGTGAGGATGTTCTAACTCTTTTGTCGAACCAGAATGAACTAAATACTGTGCAATGATTGCTTCAAACGAATCAGTTGCATTTAGTTCAATTTCTCTTTAATGGTCAGAATCAGATTTCAGCAATTCATTTGGGACCCATTAGTCCAACCAAATAGAGAGCATTATGTGTATATTTGGATATTTGGCTTTGGTGTCGATTTGGCTTAATATATGATCTATTAGGCTTCAGGTTATTGTAGTTAATTTTTTTTCATCACAAGTACAGCTTCTGACTGTCAAAATGGCCTTTTAAGATCTGTCGTCTTTAATTCACTCCTACTTCAATTTCATTACAGACTATTCCTGAGTTTGACAAACAATCTTTCGCAAGCATATCTCGCACGTTGAAACCGATGGAACATTAAAGCTTGAAATCTATATATGGGCAATTTCATATCAAGTGACCCAACTCAAAAAATCAATTTTGACGAAATTTGCACTATTACTATTGGATAGTAGGCCAGAGACGAATTTTCAGTGCTATCGATCCAGAACTGCCAGACTTAGAGGGGGTCAAAGTTGGACATTTTGGTCATACAGAGTTTTATTCACATGCGTGTAACTTTTCACCTATTGGTCCCAGCAAAAATTGTCCAAAGGAGATCAGGTAGCTATTTTTTCAATGTTTCGGAAGACATCGATTTGTAAAGTTGGGACACCTGACACGAAATGACGCATATGTTTGTATGTATATATGTATGTTTGTTTGAAGTCTATATCCGCCTAAACGGATAAACCGATTTTTTTTTTTGAAATTTTCACAATGTATTTTCCTCTATGGCTGGAAGGAAAAATATAAATTTTTTAAATTTCGAGTGTCACGCCCACTTACTAAATAACTATTAAAAATAGTATTTCTCGGAAAATGGTACGATTTGAGTCCTAAAATGTTGCACGAACAACTTTGACACATATATGAATACCGGGGGGGGGGGGGGGGGGGGGGGGGTGTTATAATGGGAGAGTTAGCATGAGTGGGTGTGGACAATATCAAATGACGTAAATTTTGAAAACTATAACAGCTACAGTTCCCAAATTTTCTACGATAAACTTTAGTGTCAATATAAAAATTTTGTGCAATAATGGGCGGATACGAAATAATGAGATTATCATACCCCATATAAAGTTACTACCAAAATTGGTATATCTGGGAAACTATAAAATTTGGAGTGCTTAAATTTCGTCCGACCCACTTTGATATCGATATCAATATGAATATTTAAGACAAATATGGGCGGGTTATAAGAACGGGGCGTGTTACTTCCTATATGAATTAAATACAAAAATTCGTATATCGGGGAAACTATTGGAGCTAGAATGCTAAAATTTAGAAAAAACAATTTTGATATCAATATTAGCATTTGCCTAATAAATTTGCGTATCAAGGGGGCGTGATCCCTCCCATAGGAATTAAATTAAAACAAATTTAAATTGGAGAAACCATTGCAGCTAGAATGCTCAAATTTTGCATGAACTATTTTGACATTCGTGGAACTAGAATCCTCAAATGTTGTACGTGTTGTAGGGGGCATAGCACCTTATGAATTAAAAAAAATCTCAAATTTAACGCAGGGAATATTGAAGTCCATATGAACATTTGGAAAAATGGGTAAACTATCAATAGTTGGCGTTGCATCCCCCATACAAATTAAACTCAGTTTCCCAGCTATCAATTCTGCAACAGATACCACTAGAGAGGGTTCTTTTAGAAGGTGTTCTACTTCTAAACAAACAAAATAGTGGCAGATTTTGTATGAAGGTTAAAGTAAAGAATCACTTAAAATTTCCCATTGTTCTCTTGTAATTGATATTTTCACAGTCTTTAGAGTGGCTGCTTGAATCGAATCTGACACTGGTATAGCGAAGCGATTTATTCTTTGGAGATATAAATTGGATCTAGTTCCAACTTCGCATTTGGAAAATGTGGTCATAAATCCTCAAGGGACAAATTCAATCGAATAATTTCATAAAGATACCATTTTCATAATTCCGGAAGTGAGAAGAATATTTTAATTTATTATAAACAACTTAAAACAACAACCTTCCCACAATGAAAATTACAAGTTCAAAGAACACTAAACGCCACAATACAAAAGCAAATATTATTTCATACACAAAATGTAAACACAATAACAACTCATTCCCTTTAAAACTGACCATTGTAATGGCTTTAAAGCATCATGGCAACATGATTTGATTGAATAAATAAACAATTTTACAAATACTGCATCCATCCGTTCATTCATTCATTTGCTCCACTCCACAGCTCAATTCATTCATTCATACAATTCAATTTACCGAAAAGATTTTCCTTGGTTTATTGTTCGCCCAAAAAAAAACTGTGAAACAACCAGCAACAAGTGTAAAAATGCTAAACAACAAGAAAATCGAAAAAACAACTTCGTCCCAAGAGACATTACGTGACAATGCAACAATGACGATGGGGAGCCCGAAAAAAAAACTTACAAACAACTTAAAACTATGCTCGATTTAATATTGTTATTGTAGATGCTGCAGCTATTGTTGTTGCATAGTACTGAATGAAGTTGCATACAAGTTTAAATGTTTGTCCTGACTGTCCTAAGGAATGTATGCAGTTTTTGGTTTATTTTTATTTTACTATGGGTGATTTATGATGTGTTCCATTGCGTTTTCTGTCTTTTTTTTTTTGGGCAACATTAAAAAAGAATTGCTTTTTTTAAAGTTTTTTGTTTAAGGTGATGTTTTTATTTTTACACTAAAGGATTTTTGTGCAACATGTTCAATAAAGTGTTGCATGTCTACGCTTGTCAATAAGTGAAATGAAGAAGTTGTTTTGTGTCAATGTCTCAGTCATGCAATTGAAACAAAGTTGACTTTGATGCGTTGATTTTGTATTGATTTTATTAAATATTTATGTTTTTCTTTTTTTTTGTTTTTGTCCTTTTTAATGCCGTTTGCCTCCATTGATGTCTTCATTGGAAATTTATAAGGAGTTTTTTTAATGTTTGTGTATTTTTTTTTGGTACATAAGCTTTACATTGTATGTAAAATATTGTGGCTTGTGTAAAATATTCAAAGCTAATGTATAAATTTCATAAATCATAATTTTAATTTAATATTTGACAGTATAATTTTTGTGAGCTCATTGGCATTTTGAAATTTAGTGTAATTTATTTTTAGACTTCTGTTGAAGAGATTCTGTTCTACATTGTTGTAGTATGTGTAGGATGTTTAAGGTATAAGAAAAAATGTGATTTTGTAATGCATTTGGTATTAAAAAGATTCCAAATTAATATAATTCATGAAGTAGTGATCAATAGAGAAAATTGATAATCTCAGAGGAGTTCCTTAATCTCTCAAGAAACTTGTTATTAGGAGGTTTCCCACGATCTCCAAAAATTTTAACTGGAAGAAAGTTTAAGAATTCTTCTTATATTCTTAAATTGAACTCGTAGACATACTTCATGCAGTTCATGCATTCATGCATTCATCGATATCAAGAACCACCGTATTCTTTTTAATTTAGTCATGGTTTAACCGATTGATTTTCGTTCGTGTTAACAACCGATATCAATAGTTTCCGAATAATTCTACGTTGTAGTTTGCAGACTGTTTTGCAAGAGATGAACTTCCTAAAGCTTTTCCTTAGTTAGTTGGTTAACATTGTAATAAACATCTCACGAAACTGTCAAAAAGTCGAGTGCTTTACGTGACCACCTGCCAAAGCACACGGCAGTAACAATTTGCTTCAGTACTTAAGCTATCTAATCTCTGACACTACTTCTGTTTACAACAACGCATATGGGATGGTCTCTGTGGTGAGTATGGTATGAACAGATACAACCCTGAATATAGCCTGACAAGGAAGAATAATTCAATGGTGTCACTTGTATAAGATAACGCACATCTATCACCATTCAACTCCGCACACTTCTCATTTATCACACACATTCAATGACATTCAACATCCGATACATTCAGCACCGAAACTGATCCCGAAATTTCACTGTTCATGAATCCTTTAATTAACATTTCTTCCAGGGATTTTGTGTTTAAACCACATCCACCGGATGCCGGATACCAGCTTGATAAAGATAACATGCCCCGCGGGCTCGGTTAAAACTGTCATATGTAGTCGGAGGCACTCAGTTTTTGGCATTCGTTAGATCCATCGTAGTAGATGATAATGTTGTAGTAAATCCGATATATAAATAAGATTTAATAAGTCATCTAGCCTAGGCCACGTTCTCCGTTATATGTATCTATATTATTCCATATATTTTTAGCCTTTTAAAGGAAGAACCTGAACCTTAAAACTTTTAATTCATAACGTCAAGAGTTGGAAAACTCAAAGTAGTTCGACTGTCTGTTCATTTTTATAATAGTTTTCAATGCGTATGGACGCAAATAGGGTAATGGCTGATAGTCGATCTAGAAATGTTGTAGTGGAAGAATGCTTTCTTTAAACTAACCGATAGTGCCAAAAGTAGAAATTATTTATTAAATTGCTGTTGTTTGAGATGACTTGGTTATCTCAAGCAACAGCAATTTATTTTTTCTCCTCTAAGGTAAAAATTTTACAAACTTCCTAGTACTCGCCATTATACGTGAGCAACGGTAATTGGACTCAGTCTGGCCGACAAATTCAACTATTGCAGTCAGTCAATTTGTGTGGACTGTAACTATAATAAGCATATCGGGCTAAAGCTACGTTTCCGAATACACTGTAATCAGCACTTGTTGTATGAAGTCGAAGTGCTATACGTGAGTACCTGGCGTGGAGCAATTTTTGTATTTGGATATGCCGGTCCATCTACAAGCACTTTGTTCAAGTACTCCAGCTATCTAATCTCTTGCCAAAGTAGTCACGTTGGGGAAAGACAGGTGCCATGAGCAAGCTCAATCTACCCTGTCATAATGTCACCTAACCACACTACTATGGCTTTGTTGATTCGGCAACAGCACCTAGGGGACGTAATTGGTAGTCCGAAACACAGATCATATTAATTGACAAGACTTTATTTCAGAGGCCACAAAGACTGTGATAAGTTGAGCATGCACTCAGCCATGTTGGAAAATCGCTAATAAATTAAAGAAAGGGCAGTGACGACCTTGCACCATACACTCCTCCCCACTCTTTTGCTAGACCGTAGTCTAACACATCGTTCATCGTTACACAATATCACACATCCGTCAAATCCATCAATCACTCTCTATAGAATCAAAGTAGACATCAGAAACATCGTTCATCTTCATTTACCCAATCTTTGATTATCACCTCAATTCTAACATTTTATTAATCCACAGTCATGCTACCGCATCTAGGAACGATAACAGAAATGTATTTTGAAAATATATATTTCACCGTGTATCAGTTTTTCAACCAAGCACCCCCTTCCTGCGATTTAGGTTTCAACTACAGCCACTACGTGGATCCCGAAGGAATCTCAACCAACTGACTAGCCAGGACAAGTCCTGTGGTCAACTGTCCACCCGTAGTACAAGATTACGTGGTGCTCTGGTTAGACCTCTTTCCAATTTATGCAATGAATAGGCCAGGCAGTAAATTGTCAACACCAATTTATAGTCCCGGAAGACTACAGGTATTGGTAGCACCTATCTACCCTTGGATTGCAATACACCAAGATGCGGTCTGACATCAAGGAAACATGCCCGGGGGGCAGCACTGGTTGTATATTGGAACGCTTCCAACAAACACGAAAATAATTCAGAAACGAGAGTTATCAATTTTCGGCGCTGATTACGGTGTATGCGGAAACCAAGCTTAACGAAGCAAATGGACTTCGCCCTTAAAATGTGTCGTAGTAAATAACTAATCATGTTAATAGAATAAGCCTTAACCCTTTGTGATTTAAATAAAATATTATTAACATATTAAAAACTAATGAAAAAATATTTTAACTAACAACAGATTAGCACATCCAACTTTCATTAGCGGCCATTAAAACACAGACTAATCCAACGTAACAATATGTTTAATGAATTCATCAAGACGGAAAGACCAAAAAAATTTACCTTAAACTGTATTTAAATTTTAAATCAAATTAATAAACCCATAACAGTGAATTTGTACCGCCAATTATGTACATAATTCAATCAATTTGTAGCAAGTGATTAATGCAAGCAAATCTGTGTCCTCGAAATTATTTTGCTTTGAAATTGGAAGAGTTTTGGAAAATCCTTAATATAAAAGACAATTTATGTGTGTAAAATCGAGTATGTGGTAGGCAGATTGGTGGTAAGACAGACATAATACAAAGGCCATGACGCCATACAAACGACACAAGTACAATAATGAAAAAAACAACAACAAAAAATCGCTTAATCTGCTGAAAACAATCTTTAAAGAGTTTTTTTCGGTAGTTGTAGTTTTTTGGGGCGATAAACGAATTTATTGCAACAACGCTAAACAATAATTGAACACAAATATAGATGAAGTTTTCAAGGGCTATTGTTTTTTGGTTCGGTTTCCATATAGGCTGGGAGTAGAAGAGTTGAAGTAGTCATACTGATTGGTTTGTTATTGGAACACACAATGTTTTGTCCGTTGGTGGTCATGCCAAATTAAGTTGCTGTTAAGTGATTTTTTTATAGTTTTTGTATTTTTTTATAGTTTTACAAAATTGAAACAATTGTTGTTAAATGTTTAACTTTGACAATAAACTTTGTTGTGTCTTATTTACCAATAGTATATTTATATTACCACCACGAAGAGGTTAAATCACAGTGGAGTCTTGGTTGTTTGTCTTTTAAGACACAATTGTTTCGTCTGTCTAAAATATATACATATGGGGAAGCTGTGGAGCTTTGTAATTTACGAAATAAGTTTGTATAAAAAACATATGAAGATGTTTCTGGATATTGCGTAAACTACATTGAAAAGTTGCCAAGGTCTGGGAAAATTTATTTTGAAAATGATTAATGATTTTTTTTTGAAATGAGAAATACCTAACTTTGAAGGTATTAACAAGGATAAAAACGGAATATGAATGTTAAATTGACAGTTATGATCTTTATATAAAAAAATTATTTTTCTTCTTATACTACTTTTTTCTGCGAAATTATACTACAAAATCGGTCTCTAAGTTATATTATGTTATTTTATGTATGATCGCGCAAAGAGATGTTTATACCCTACACCACTTTAGTGGGGAGGGTATATTGGGTTTGTGCTGATGTTTGTAACGTACATTAATATTGGTCCTATACCCACCTTAAAGTATACCAATCGGCTAAGAATCATTTTCTGAGTCAATTTAGCTATGTCCGTCCGTCCATGTAAACCTTGTAATAAAACTACAGGTCGCAATTTCGAAGATAATTCAATAAGATTTGGTACATGATCTTCTATTCCCAGGGACGAAGCCTATTGAAAATGGTTAAGATCGGTCTATTATTTCACCTAGCCCCCATACAACTGATGTCCCAATTAGGGCTTTTTAAAACTTGTAATCAAACTACAGGTCGCAATTTTGAAGATAATTCAATGAAATTTGGCACATGATCTTCTATGGTACCGGAGACGAAGCCTATTGAAAATGGTTAACATTGGTATGTTATTTCACCTAGCCCCCATACAACTGAACCCACCGAAAAGGGCTTTTAAGTTCATAATTATGTTTAATATACTCGTATCTCGACAAAGAGCTGCAAAATCAAGTTATTTACTAGCCTTGATGACCCTCATGAATTTTGAAATTATGGGTTCTCATTTGGCCCTAGCACCTATACAAAGCCTCCTTCAAAATTTGACTTAAATGTCCACAATTTTGTTCAACAATAAATGGCTTAAGTATAATTCAAGACAAGGTACAATTCAACTTAAATGCTTTATTATGAAAACTAAATCACATTTTGTTTTTTTTACAGGTATAGGGTATTATATGGTTGGCCTCGCCCGATCATAATTTCTTACTTGTTATTTTTACAAAGATCTATTAAGTTCTAAACCAAATTCGGGAAACTCGTTACATGGAACATAGTCTTTATATGTGTAGGCCATGGAATATCCCCATAAACAATTTACAATTAAGCTTACTTGGCAACTCTTTACATACGTTTTTTGCAAAATTTGTGTAAAAATTAATCTTGTCTCAGGCATGTTTCTTTTTTACGAATACGATAATCGATTAACTGTCTTTTTATTTACACACCAACAGCAGCAGTAAAAGGCAAAAAAGAGCTAAAGTTTATTTATTTTTTGGCCAGAGGTTGTAGGTTGTTAGTGTACACATCCTTTCGTCCGTCCGTCCGTCTGGCTACCTCTGGACACTTTTAAGTTCTTCGTCTTCTTTCAAACTGCTTGCTATCGTATCACGTTTCGTAAATTAGCTTATGTCATGTTATTGCTAAAGATTTGAACAGATATTGTCAGTTAGAGGTTTAAACGACTTAATTGTATAAAAAACTATATTTTAATCTTGTAGTTATCGCAAATACTTCAAAACAAACAACAACAAATTTTGCTGTTGTATTTTATTTTCTTATAAAAGCCGCTTGTTTTAGTTTTCAATAAAAAGCAAATGTAATTTTAAGATACATTTTGTATTAATAATGTCTTTGAATTTCAGTTATTTTTCTCTTTACAATAGATTTGTTTCGCTAATTTAATTTTTCGCACCTTCCTTTTGTTGCATTTTTATCATCAATATGTTTTGTACTTTATGCATGACCTCAGGTCAGTTAATTGTTTTCAAATGACGACCACCTGGTTGACAAAGATCCTATTTTTGTGTGATTTTAACCTTGACATTGATAATCTTGTGATTGAGTTTCATTATTTTTTATTTCATGGTTATTAAATTGCGAATTGTGTTTGATAGCAAATGACAGTAGTTTCTTTTGAAATGGAAGCAAATCGATTTCAAGCTTAAATTTGGATGTGGGTGGCACGGGGTCAGAGCAGACCAAGAACAATATAATCATTGTTTTACAAATGACAATATAGATTTTTATGACAGAATAGGAAACTATGTATTCGGTAAGATGTGAGTCCAGCAAGTTATTTTGCTATACTAATGCTGGATAACTTCGGCGATATATATAAATATCAGGCATACTCACTGATATAATACCGACAACAAAAGTGGATTAAAGGAATTTTCAACGGAAAAAGGTTAAGAATATAGGACACCTGGCCACTAGGAGATTATTGATGACGAAAGAACTAATTCACTCGCAATTAAATGTAAGAAAACAAATAAGTTGATTTAACAAATGCAATACCTTTCGAGTTAATGAGAGCGGATTTAAAGTCATAGGCAAGAAGAGCAGGCTTGCCAATTTTTCACCATTTCCCATCAAATCATGTAACAAGAGCAGCTAGAAAACGTCTAATTTAAAAAAGAAAAGGTATTATTTAATCAATAGATATAGACTAAGCTAAGACTGGACTACAAACGCTATAGACTAGACTATACTCTATACTAGACTATAGACTACGCAATATATTAGACCATAGATTAAACTTTTTTTGGGTAGGTAGGTGTAAATCTTGCATTAGATACCCGGATGTTTGTTGGGTTATGTCGGATTTCTACCAACTAAAAACACCTCATTTGTCGTCCGTGAACCCTGCGGGACTGTCTGCTACGATATTACTTTGCAGGTTCGGATAGACTTAAGCAGTCTCTGCTTCTATCTGTAACAATAATTTTCTGTGTTTTTCTTCATCTCTCAACTTCTAGTGGACTTCTTTAATGAAGCTACAAACTGCATCTCAGTTCTCTTTCGTTTTCATTGTCACATCTATCATGTTAGCAACATTAATAACCCGTCCTATGAGTGTTTCTGTGGACAAGCGCAACTAAACATAACATGTTCTGCGTCATCGATTTGGGTTTTGCAATACGAACAATTTGGACTCATATCCAAACCAAATTTGTGCAGATATTTTCTTTATCCTCCATGGCCAGTGAGGAATTGCTTCAGGTAATAGTTCACTTCACCGTGGGATCTGAGTATCCATGGCTCTCTATCAATCTAAATGTCCATCGCCCTTTTAGACTTTCTGCCCAACTCTTCTGCCATATTTGCATGGATTTTAATCTTTCCATGTTCGATATCTGGTTTGAATTTGATGTATTTGACTTTTTGCACTCATAGACCCGCCTTGCTTCATCCGCTAATATGTCGGCTACAACGTAAGCTGCGTCTTCTTAATTAGTTCTATATGAGCTACATACTCTTAGAGCACATAGTCGGTACACGGATTTCAGCAGTTTTTTTGCAGCTGACTTGGCTAAGATAGATTAAACTAGACTAGACCAAAGACTAGACCACAGACTAGACAGGCTACTCAAAAGCTTAAAATAGGCCTTAAAATATCGCGAACTTTTCAGAAATATTAAACTGTTTAATATAAATAGTTGGTTGGAAAAATGCCATACATTTTCTCTGCTATTGACAATTTTTCTTCGAAAGTAGATCCAAACTCTTTTGAAGCGATATTATACCGGATTTGTTAAGAGCATCCCAATCCATCAATGGGAAATATGGAGGAATGGGTAGAATCACAAAAATCATACGGGTTAAACCAACCGTGAGAGGCAGATCCGAAGCTGGCTATGATCATAACATCAACAAATTGGTGTAGAGGAATGTGACGATGGCAGAACATATGGTATTTGTTGAAATTAGATCCAAACACTTGGGTGACGATGTTATAGTATACGCACAATTGGGACGAACGACGAATTTTTCGGAACGAATATTCGTCGTCAGAAATAGAACACACTTGAAAATGTACACAATTATTGCGTATGACGAAATTCGTCGTACGTAACGAACTATGCAATAGGTTTATTTCTATTTCTTACGAACGACGAATTAATTGGGGAAAATTGTTTTTAAACCAATTCCGAATTTGCTGAAATTTGGCGGTTGTGAGTACAGCTAATGACAATACAATATTATGTTCGAATATTCGAAAATTCGAAGTTATGTTCGAAAAATTTGTTATGCTCTTAAAATAATCTCTGGGGTCATAAAAACTAAAAATAAAATTTTCGAAAAATGTTTAAAGCCATTAAAACCAGTTCTCGTGGCCCGAATTGTCTGAAATTTGACAGTCTGGAGTACTCATGATGACACTACAATGCTAAGTTGGAATATTTAAAATTAAGTTCTAAAATTCGAAGTAATGTTCGAAAAAATTTTGAAGCTGTTAAATTAATCTCAAAATTGGGGATATTCACAAAAATATAATTTTAGTTCTTTTCGATGCCAATTTCTTACATTTTCTAATTTCGAAATAATGTTCGAATAAATTTTAAAGCTGTTAAAATTATCTCAAAATCGTGGAGATTCACAAAAATATAACTTTTGTTCCTTTTTCTTACTTTTTCCAATTTCGAACGAACAAATTTGGAAACGAATTCGCAGTACGAATAATTTGATTGTGTTCCATTCGACGAATTTACACAACGAATTTTTGTCGACTAGTTCGTCGTGCTATACAAAATTCGTCGTTCGTCATAATTGTGCGTATACCGCGCGTATTCCTTAGGAATTGATTGGAAAGTTTTAAGGTATTACGTCAAGGAAACAGAGTTACTAAGTCATCGGTCAATAATTTCACTTTGGTTGATTCATTCGCCAAAAGAAATGCATATGTATAAAGGAGAGCACACCAGCGCTCCGAAACGTTTATAAGAATCTGTACTATCTTCTATAGAAATTTTTCGAAAAATTATCTTTTTATATAATATTTTTGATAAATTCTCTTTTATAGAAATTTTTTGAAAATTTCTCTTCTATAGAAATTTTTTGAAAATTATCTTCTATAGAAAGTTAACGAGAAATGTTCTTCTATAGAAAGTTATCGACAAATTCTCTGCTATAGAAATTTTTCCAAAAATTCTCTTTCCATAGAAAATTTTCTATAAACTCTCATTTCATAGCTAATTTTCGAAAAATTATCTTAATGATATGATTTTTTGAAAAACCTTTATAACTGTCAATTTAAGATTCTTTGGACTAGCAGGAACCTTGGACTTTAAGGAATCTAAGGCGGAGAGGGTGTAATCATTTAATGAAACTTATGTAGGATTTGAGTAAAATCTCCGCCTCTAATACCATTGGAATGGGCTTGTCTCATACACCCTGACATAATTTAACTACACTAATAAAACATAACCAAAATCTTGTAAACTAGTAATTTTTTGTAAACTAAATAAAAATAGTTGCATTATTTTAACATAAAATCTTGTATAAACTAAATCTAAATCCAATATTTTGGAACACACCTCAAGATCAGATAATATTTAGCAAACAAATCTTTATTTCATACAAAAAAAAACTGAACTAAACGAATTATGCAAAATACATCATGTAAGATTAAATAATGCAAAATAAATCGAAGGATATCAAGGCGGGGGCTTAACTGGCGGTTTGTTTTGTTAACTAAACTAATCATTGATAAATATCGGTAAAATATATGCAAAAACTATGTAATAATCAAAATCCTAATGAAATCTCTACAAATCTCAACTCATACATGTTGTAATCCGGCAACAAATCTTAAAGATTTATCACAAACAAATGATCTAAATACTATTGTGGTTAACCAAAACTAAAAAAACCGACTTAATACAAAAGATTTGAAATTTCTTTAATATTTTAAAAAGCGGTCATATGTGTGTATTAAACAAGATTTAAATAAGTAAATATGTATGTATGTAACTAACTAGGTTGTCGATGCAAGTACTTTAGGCGTGATTTACTGCAAGCAACCTTACTCTAGTCCTTGTTATTCTTTCCTATCCTTTATGGCTTCTATACAACAAATACGTAGTTGTTTGTATCCTCGTATTTAATTTGATCTTGAGATTTTTTTTCATTCCTGGAAATAATGCTAGAATTTTCATGTAGACGTCATATTTACATACGTCTTATATGGACTGAAGATGTAATTTGACCTGTTATTTCGTGTGTGTTTTTTTTTTCGTTGCTTTATTTTACATACATGTACTTTTACATCTTAATCTTTGTATGTATTTTAATGCTCGTGTTAAAGTTAAACTTTGTTTAGTGTACTTTGTTGTTTTCGGTTAGTTTTTCTAAGCGTCCTTTATTTTGTTTATCTGATGGTTTAAAGGTCACTGTGTTTTTTTGACGTTTTCTCAGAAATTGCAAGAATATGCCAAAATTGAAAAGTAAAAGATGAAAACAAAAAGTAAATATTAAAGAAACATGATCAGTTTGTTAGATTTTGAAGTGGTAACTTCCGTATTTACATATCAAATATGTATTGATAGAAGTAAATAAAGTTCCGACTTTTAAATTATCAAATAAATTGTGAAATGATGATGAAGATTTGATGAGGTCCAATTTTCAGCGGTTTCTATTTTTTTAGAAAAGTTTCGTCCAGTTTTCTCGATAAAAGAAACTTTCCATAAAATTCTCTTTTTATGGAAAGTTTTTATTAAATATTTTTTTTAAATTTTCGATATATTCTATTTTTTTAAGAATTTTTTTTAATTCATAAAAATATTCGATATTGAAATTTTTACAGTGTATTCCTGTATGTCTTGGAAGAGGTTATAGACTACTTCAAATTTTGCACGAAGAACTTTAACATCCATGTAAACATTTTTGGTTATAAATTGGTGGACTACCAATGAGGGGAGCGGTACCTCCCATATGAATTATATACAAAAATTCGTTTATCTGGGAAACTAATATAACTAAATTCTTGAAATTTTGCACGAAGAACCTTAATATTTATCTGAACATTTTGTAAATAACAGGGCGGATTACAGCTCCCATATAATTTAAATAGAAAAATTCGTATATCTGAGAAACTATTAGAGCTAGAATCTTCAAATTTTACATGAAAAACTTTGATAGTCATGTGAACATTTTGAGATTAACGGGCGGACTTTCAATGAGGGCTTGGTACCTGTTATATGAATTAAATACAAAATTTCGTTTAACTGCGAAACTAATAGAACTAGATTCTTCAAAATTTGGACGAGCCTATAAGAGCCAGAATCTTAAAATTTGACGTGAAGAACTTTCATGTAAACATTTAGAGAATAATGGGCGGACCTTCAATGGCGGGCTTGGCACCTCCCATATGAATTAAATACAAAATGTCGTATATTTGGTAAACTATTAGATTATTAAAATTTTTAATAGATTACATTAACGTCTTAATTAACGTTCGGGAAAATTGGCGAACTTTGCGTGGCATCTCTCATACATTTGTAAGGATTTGTATACATATGTGGAAAAATATTGTAGTTAGAACCTTCCAAATTGTTAAGTGTTTTTTTTATTTATATTGCTTTTAGGGTAGCAATGCACACTGGGTATAGCTAGTCTTCTATAAATTCTATTTTTACAGAAAATTTTTACTAAAGTCTTTTTTATGAAAATATTTTGAAATAAAGAATACTTTTCAAAATTCTCGATAAAATTTCTTTTCATAAAAAATTCTCTTTAATAAAACATTTTCGATAAATTCTCTATTCATAGAAAGTTTTTAATATATAGTCTTCTCGTAGAAAATTTTCGATATATTCTCTTTTTAAAGGAAATGATTTTATATAAAATTTCTCTTTGTAAACTTTTGATAAATTTTTTTATTAAATTGTATTCCATTTTCATAAACTATAATTTTATAACAAATTTTCGGAAAATATTTTATTAATAAAAAATTTTCTAAAAAATCTTTTCTACAGAAAATTTCCGAAAACTTCTCTTTAATAGAAAATTTTCGAAAAATTATCTTCTATAGAAAATTTTCTATAAATTCTCTTGTATGGAACATTTTTGAAAATTTTTGAAAAATTCTTTTCTATAGACAAATTTTGAAAAATTCTCTTCTATAGAACAGTTTTTAAAAATGTTCTTTAGAAAATATTAGATAAATTCTCCTTTCATTAAAAATGTTTGGCATATTTTTTATAGAAAATTTTCGATAAAATCTCTTAATATGAAAATTTAAAGTAAATTATTTTTTAAACAAAACTTCGAATAAATTCACTTTTGACGGAAATAATAAGTTCTATTTTGATTAAAATTCTCGATAAATTTTCTTTATATAAAAAAATTTTCAACAAGTTCTTGATTTATAAAAAATTTTCGAAAACTCCTTTTTATATAAAATTGTTGATAAATTCATTTTTAATAAAAAATTTTCTGAAAAAATTTGCAATCGCTCTTATTTTAATATGAAATTTTTGAAAAATAATATATTTTTGAAAAAAAAAAGAAAAACTATTTTTAAAGAAATTGTTTGAAAAATTCTCTTTTTCTAGAAAATTTTTGAAAAACTATTCTTCTACTGAAATTTTTAAAAAAATTCTCTTCTATAGAAAATCCTTTATTGAAAATTTTCGATAAATTCTCTTTTTAAAGAAAATTTTTGAAAAATAATATTTTTATCCTTTTATAGAAAATTGTCAATCTTTTTGTAAAATATTTACAATAAATTGTTTATAGAAAATTTACAATAATTTTATAAAATTTACAATAAATTTTTTATAGAACATTTACGACATATTGTTTTTAAACAGAATTTTTTGGATAAATTAAAATTTTATAGGGAATTTTTAGTTAATTCTCTTGTTATAGATACATATGATCTCTATTTGTAGAAAATTTCGAAAATTTAGTTTTTTGGAGAAAATTCTCGAAAAATGTTTTAAGAACTAACCATCTTTTTATACTTTGAAGTGTTTAAAAATTATCATTTATAGAAAATTCTTGAAAAGTTCTCTTTGTATAGAAAATCTTTGATAAATAAATAAATATTCTAAAATGACAAAATCTTTACAAACTGGTTTTGTTCAAAAAACTAAATATTTTATTTTATAATATCAAAAACAAAACTCTTTGTCTGCTTCAAATTCACTTTTATTTCTAAAACCTAACATTAACACTGGCGCTTAAAGCCATGACGAATGTGTGCCACGCACGTATAAATCATTACGGATAGTTAATAATACACCTAATGCCAACATAAATACTGATCACTAGTCGTACATACATATATTTACTAAAACAAAAAGTAACAACAACAAAAACTGCGGGTGAGGAAGATTAGTTGTTGGTTGATGCATTAAAAACTACCATAAAATTAGTATGTTGTACTAACAAAACATGCATATACATTCAAGTATAAAAACCAAAAGCAATTCATTAAATTGGCACTGCCCAGAAAAACTAATTTTGCAAAAAGGATGGACGAAAAAAAGGAACACATACACCCTCTAAGTCTGATAAACACACCTTAACTGAACTACTTCATAATGATGCTAAACTAAGATGATGATGGCAATTCTAAGAATTAAAGAAGAATTTGTTTTTCTGCTATAATTTAGAAAACAGTAGTATTTTTTTTTTTTGCTCATGCTTAACAGAGGAGACTCATGTCTCCTTTACAAACAAAAAAATAGCAAAAAAACGAATGAAATGTTGCAAACAATGTCATTATCATTAATTTGTTAGCAAAATGTAGGGGCAATGCCACGGCAGCAAACATAAAAAACTCTAAGCGGAAACACCTACAAAATGTGATAAAATTTTACTAGATTGTTTGTTTGTTTTCTCCTCTTTGGGTTTTAATAAAATTTCCTTCCTTGGTCTAGTTGTAGACATAAAAAATTACTAGAGCATCATTTATTGTTAATATAAGTACGTATTATCGATCACTTTGTAACGTTGCATCCATTCATTCTTTTGTTTCTTTTTTGTTGTTTTGGGTTTGCAACAAAACTCTTTACATGCGTTGTGAATTTGCGGTATTGGCCACTTGTTTTTGTCAGACCATAGACTAAGCTCTTATATTTGGTGTTGTGGCCAGAATAAAAAAATATTGTGGTTGGATGTCGATCATGGCTGAGATTTTTGTTGGTGTTTTTTTTTTTATTTCACTCACTACTAGTGTTTAAAATCGATAGTATTGTATTGTGCACTGGAAAAAATTATTGATTTTAATTAACATTGTCTTCTAGTCCATAGTCTTAAATATAGTCTTGACTATAGTCTAATATATAGTGTTGACCATTGACTATAGTCTTTAGTCTTGTATATGGTCTAGCCTATAGTCTGCTTTATAGTCTAGTCTATAGTATAGTTTATAGTAAAGTCTATAGTCTAGTCTGGTCTATAGTCTAATCTATAGTATATTAACTATAGTCTACACTTTATAGTCTATAGGCTAGTCTAGTCTATAGTCTAGTCTAGCCTTAGTCTAGTCTAGCCTAGAATCTAGTCTAGTCTAGCCTATAGTCTAGTCTAGCCTATAGTATAGTCTAGCCTATAGTCTAGTCTAGCCTATAGTCTAGTCTAGCCTATAGTATAGTCTAGCCTATAGTCTAGCCTAGTCTATAGTCTAGTCTAGCCTATAGTCTGGTCTATAGTCTAGTCTATAGTCTAGTCTATAGTCTAGTCTATAGTCTAGTCTATAGTCTAGTCTATAGTCTAGTCTATAGTCTAGTCTATAGTCTAGTCTATAGTCTAGTCTATAGTCTAGTCTATAGTCTAGTCTATAGTCTAGTCTATAGTCTAGTCTATAGTCTAGTCTATAGTCTAGTCTATAGTCTAGTCTATAGTCTAGTCTATAGTCTAGTCTATATGTCTAGTCTATATTCTAGGTCTATAGTCTAGTCTATAGTCCTAGTCATAGCTATAGGCTAGTCTATAGTCTAGTCGATATCTAGTCTATAGTCTAGTCTATAGTCTAGTCCTATAGTCTAGGGGTCTATGTCTAGTCTATAGTCTAGTCTATAGTCTAGTCTTAGTCTAGTCTATAGTCTAGTCTATAGTCTAGTTCTATAGGTCTAAGTCCTATAGTCTTCGGTCTGGTATAGTCTATAGTTAGTCTATAGTCCTAGTCTATAGTCTAGTCCTATAGTCTAGTCTATAGTCTAGTCCTATAGTCTAGTCTAAGTAGTCTATAGTCAGTATAGTCTAGTCTATAGTCCTAGTCTAGAGGTCTAGTCTATAGTCTAGTCTATAGTCTAGTCTATGTCTAGTCCTATAGTCTAGTTCTATAGTCTAGTCTATAGGTCTAGTCTATGTCTAGTATAGTCTAGTCTATAGTCTAGTCTATAGTCTAGTCTATAGTCTAGTCTATAGTCTAGTCTATAGTCTAGTCTATAGTCTAGTCTATAGTCTAGTCTATAGTCTAGTCTATAGTCTAGTCTATAGTCTAGTCTATAGTCTAGTCTATAGTCTAGTCTATAGTCTAGTCTATAGTCTAGTCTATAGTCTAGTCTATAGTCTAGTCTATAGTCTAGTCTATAGTCTAGTCTATAGTCTAGTCTATAGTCTAGTCTATAGTCTAGTCTATAGTCTAGTCTATAGTCTAGTCTATAGTCTAGTCTATAGTCTAGTCTATAGTCTAGTCTATAGTCTAGTCTATAGTCTAGTCTATAGTCTAGTCTATAGTCTAGTCTATAGCCTATAGTCTAGTCTATAGTCTAGTCTATAGTCTAGTCTATAGTCTAGTCTATAGTCTAGTCTATAGTCTAGTCTATAGTCTAGTCTATAGTCTAGTCTATAGTCTAGTCTATAGTCTAGTCTATAGTCTAATAGTCTAGTCTATAGTCTAGTCTATAGTCTAGTCTATAGTCTAGTCTATAGTCTAGTCTATAGTCTAGTCTATAGTCTAGTCTATAGTCTAGTCTATAGTCTAGTCTATAGTCTAGTCTATAGTCTAGTCTATAGTCTAGTCTATAGTCTAGTCTATAGTCTAGTCTATAGTCTAGTCTATAGTCTAGTCTATAGTCTAGTCTATAGTCTAGTCTATAGTCTAGTCTATAGTCTAGTCTATAGTCTAGTCTATTGTCTAGTCTATAGTCTAGTCTATAGTCTAGTCTATAGTCTAGTCTATAGTCTAGTCTATAGTCTAGTCTATAGTCTAGTCTATAGTCTAGTCTATAGTCTAGTCTATAGTCTAGTCTAGTCTATAGTCTAGTCTATAGTCTAGTCTATAGTCTAGTCTATAGTCTATAGTCTAGTCTAGTCTAGTCGTGGGATTGACAACATTCTAGTCTATTGTCTTGACTATAAGTCTTGTTTATAATATTGACTTTAGTCTAGTCTTTTCTGTAGTCTAATATATAATAGTGACTCCAGTCTTGAATATAGTCTGATCTGATAAATTGTAATTTAATGTTAAGATTTTTAACTTTCATTATAAATCCGAATATGCATGTTGGGTTTTTTGAGTGTATATTTAAAACCGGATGCAATGCGTGTATTTACGTCAATAAGAAAAGTGTACGTCTTTTGTAGTCCAATGTAAGTAAGTATATGAGGCCATTGATTGGTAATTTATGGATCCTTATATTTGCTATCTTTTCCTTCTTTTTTTTTTTGTTGCTGTTGGTCGATATATTTTCGAATGTCTGTCTTCAGTTTAGATAAATTTCCATCGTCTTAGTGTGTGATGAATTGTTTACAGATCACAGTGATAGTGATAAAATCGAAAAAGAATAAACTTTTTATAAGAAAAACTTATTATCTCAACCACAAAATTTTAATACAAGAATTAAGTTTAATTTTTACTAATATTTATTCTAAGAAGTGATGTATTTATGTAAGTATTAAAATTATAATAAAAATTTATTATATGAATATGTATTGTCTTTAAATCTAATCACTCGTGCAAAATTATGCATAAATAATTTTATAAGTATTTCTAAATAAATATTCATTACGCACGCTTTCTCTGTTCAAGATTAAGATTTACATAATTTATTATTTTTAAGGCAATCGGACATCATTAAAAGCACACCACGATCGTTATGATCATGATTATACAATGACTTGAGAGATTTTCAATATGATAAAACAAATCAATTTTAATAATTTTTATCATTATTTTTTCTCTGCCACATTTAATATCAAACGGGCTAAAAGAAAGCCAACAAACGGAAGCTTGATATAAAAAGCAAACTCTAAGTAAAACAGGATTTTTACTTAAAAGAAAACTGAATGAAAGAAAAAGATTAAAATCTTTTGTAGGAACTGAAAGAGAAGATTTCTACTCCAGATGAATAAACTTCAAATGATGGATTACTTACAATTTACTGACGACATGTTGTGCATATAAATATTGCATTTTGTTATACTGTTTTCCTTTTTCTTATCAAATATTTTATGCAAATATATATTTTATACAAAATATGGCAGATATATGCAGATATATCGACAACATCAGCAACACGATCAATAACTTTAGATTTGCCGTATGCAAAGGCAAAGTGCTTCTCTACTGCCATTTAAAGATCACTGATCTTTGACGATCAGTTCTTGAAGGGTATAAAAAATAAACATAAAGATGACATATTTTCCCACTAAAGTATATAGCCGGGATATTTTCATCAAACTGGTTAAATTTACATATTCCCTGTGTCAGTCTGTTAACTTTTGTTTCTTCGCAGATTTCAATCAATAGATCATATCGCCACTGTGTGTACACTGTGCAGACATGCATTACCGATTATCAAGGAAAATAGTATAGAATTTAACAGATTTCTGTGGTTTTATTTGATTTTGTATTGTGTTTAACACACATAAGCAAGAAATGTGACAACAATCCTTGAGGGTGACACTTTGATTTTCAATTACAACAAATTGCTCATAATTATTATTTACATTAGCCTGATGTTTGATTATCGTATTAACTGAAAGTTTTTTTTAGATTTAATAAATTATGGTTATTTTGCGGAACTGGTGCTGGTAAGAAAGAAAAGGAATAGAGTGGTGGTTAAAATAAATATCCATATATTTAAATGGAAGTTTCAAATGCTTCGGCTATAAATTGAGTTCTTTGTGGCGGTGCAAAGTGGATCACCTTTACGTCTTTTTATTTACAAGGACCAAAAGTTGACTTTTTTAAATAGTAATGGTGGCTAAAATAAATATCCATATATTTAAGTGGAAGTTTCAAATGCTTCGGCTATAAATTGAGTTCTTTGTGGCGGGGCAAAGTGGATCACCTTTGCGCCTTTTTATTTACAAGGACCAAAAGTTGACTTTTTTAAATAGTAATGAATAAATCATATTAATATTGATCTAGTTTCCCAGATATTAACATTTTATTATTAAAATCATATGGTAAGTGCCATGCCCACTATTTTTAATCCGCCCATTTTTCCTGATAATTTCATATAAATCGCAAAGTCAACCGAACAAAAATTGAGTACTCTAGCTTTTATAATTTTCCATATATACGAATTTTTGGTTTTAATTCATATCGAAGGTGCCACGCCCTATACTTTTGATATAACCATTATAATCCTAAATAATCATATTGATACTAAAGTTACTCGTACAAAATTTGGAGACTCTAGCAGTTACAGTTTCCCGGATATATGAACTGTAGTATTTAATTCATATTGAAGATGTCACGCCCACTGTCGATAGTCCGCCCACTTTTTCCCAAATGTTTAATTTAAGGACTATATATGTTATAGTTTCCCAGATATCCGAATTTAAGTATTTAATTCATATAGACTCTTCATATGAATAATAAAGTCGTTCATGAAAAACGATTTAACAGGAACTTATCTAAACTTTCCTACTAGGCTTACATGCCAAGTCTATAAAGCTAAAATAACTATAAATTTCAAATATAAAATATCTTTTAAGACAAATCAGCTTAAGTCAATAATTAATTAAAATTCTGCCAAAATTAGCTTCCATATACATATTTTCTTCTAAAATTTAATAGCTTTTTCCATATATAGTCACACATTTGTTGTTTAACAGTTCAATTTCAGTACCAATGATTTTTATACGTTTTTAACGCATCATAAAAACTACCAGAACTTGCAAAAAGATATTGAATTTTGTTCAAAAAAGAAAAAAAAGATCATAAAAATTTCTTGTTATCGCAATTTTTAAACAAATAAAAACTGAACGTAAGAAGAACTAAATTAAATCGCTTTTTATTAAAACAATGTTGCTTAAAGCAAATTCTGTTTATAATTTTCAACATCAATATTTTGATCGGCCATTAAATTGTATTGTAAAAAGAAATTAAGTCATTTTCAAAGAAACATTGGCAACTTTTATGTTCTTGTAAATGAGAAAATTAAAAAAAAAAACAAACGCCACAAAATCGAAGCAACTTCATTTAATTTGGTTGTTATTATTGAAACCATTTGTTTTTACAACAAAAGCTTAAAAACTTGAACAACAAGAGAAATAAAACTGTTGACGACGACTACCGTTTTCACGGCCGTTGATAAATTTAAAGGATTTAGCGAAAAAAGTAAACTATCCCGTTGAAATATGTCGTAAAAAATGGCAACTAAGTCGTTTTATGGAGATCGTATTTTGCAGGGGTGGTCGCTAATTAAATGGTTATAAATTAAGATCAAATGGCGCCTATTTCTTTTTGGATGAACTGTGTGCGGGAAGAGTGAGATGGCTAAGTGATGGGTCATATTTTTGAGGATTAATTTTTTTCAAGGATCATGTGTTAAATGACGTTTTAATTAAGAGATAAAGTTTATTTGAGAAAGCCGTTTCTTGGCTGTTGCGTAAGAAGCGCTGTGGCGTTTAAATGCTGAGCATTTCAAATATGATAATAGCACTTTCAATAAGATTGATGAACTCTACTCTCCGAAGCTGAGACTAACCACGTATATAGTCGTATTATCTCTCTTTGTGTTTTACTATTATCCAGAATTTGATACATTATATACTTCCGTATGATGATCCAAAAGTGATTTAAAAGTATACATCTGGAAGACCAAATTGACTATTTGATAACATTTCACACAGGAGAGTCTATGACGTTGAACTTTTCGGAGGAAGACATCCGAAGTTTAAACGATTTGTCTGTGTAACAAAAACGTGGTTTGAAAATGTCGTGAAATTACTACAATTTTCTTTAGTTCTCTTTTCAGACTTCGACAAGACCCATGTCACCAAGTGTCAGATTATTCTAATTCAAATTTTAGATAAAATTTGTTCATTTAATCCTTTAGAAAAACTAAAAATTTCTAGCCATAATATATTTGGCGATAATATTAAAATATTTCATCTAGTGGACACAAGCTAGACAGGAAATGTCATAAAATCCATCACAAACAAATGGCACGACAAAGCTGAGTAAATAAAAATTATTGATTAAAACTAGAAGATATAGTATTAACCCATAAATGAATTCAACATATTTAAATACTCTTACACTAATAGATAACAGCTTAAAAAAAATATCCTTTTTTTAAGACAACAACAAAACTTAAAGGATCACCTTAAAAAAAAATATCATCTGCTTTTTATGAAAAACAAAGAAATGACATATAATTTTTTTTTTATCAAAATCCTTTCAGCGACACTAAAAAATCTGCTCCAAATATTTACATGCATTAGAATCTATATTGAATTGATTTTTAACAAACCTTTTAGTTTTTTACAGCCGTGCTAAGGAATGCATCTGCTGCTCTACCATATAATTTACGTGTGCAAGTATGTAACACACTTTTGTCAAAATAAACATTCTTCAAATATAAGGCGGACAGACAGACAGATAGATAGACAACTCAAGGAATAGAAAACAAATATTAGCACGTTCTATTTTGGATTTGTTTTCGTAGAGACATTGTGCAACCAACTGCATTTGAATGTTTAGGAATTTTTTTTTTTCGAAAATGCCAACACTATGAAAGTGTTCAATGACACACGACGCGGAAGGACATGTGCAACTCGGCAAAAAAACACCTTGTTTTTTTTCTATTCGTTTGACACAATGTGTGCATGCAATATGAGCAGTTTTTTTCGAATTTTAATCAAATACTTATTGATATGAATTCGTTAGAGATCTAGTTTTGTGGAATATACAAATTGATTTTTATCAATATTGGATTGTAGTTGTGTTTGCACGAATGACTGAATGAATGGCAAGACTTAACCCCTTTTTTATTGAATGAACCCTTTTGTTAGGTGTCTAGAAAAATCCTTAAAAGGCAGATGTATTTGAAAAAGGTATTAATCACCTTGCATAGGTTGTAAGTGGGTGGATATTTCGTATAGTGTTGTATTTTAAAGAATTCAAAAGTAAAATTAGAAGTTATTTTGTTGCAGAATTTTTGCTTACTTTTTTGTTTTTCTTAAATGTTTCAGGATCATGATCATTCTCACTAAAGAAGCGGAGAAGGGTGAGTAACAACAATCTAGGGTGTCCGCAAAGATTGCAACCGATTGCTTACCGAAGTAAATGGTGAAAAAAATGGATCTTAAATGATGGTTCGCGTACCCCCAGGGGTTAGTAACAGCAATCTAGGGTGTCCGCAAAGAATTTCAAGGAAATATTAGTTGTATAATTTAGAAATACTGTATTCGGTAGTGTGTTCTATGAAATTTTGAAGAATTCAATCGGTTCGGTTCAGAAATGGTGATTTTGAAAAGGAAGACAAAGATTTCTCAAGTCAGTCTAAAATGCTGAAGACCGAGAATTGTGAGCATTACACCATGAAGATTGTTGTCCAACTCGACAACTCATTCAAAAGCGTTTTGCATTTTCGAATGTAGTCTTCAGCTATGAATGAGAAGTCCGTCCAACCTACCGACCCGGCATCAAAACATAATATTCATGGTGCAAAGTTTATGCTCTGTTTTTGTTGGAACCAAAAAGGCTCTATTATGTAATGCTAAAATCTAAGCAGATCATTACTGGAACGCCATAAAGAGTGTAACCGATTCGTAAGAGAACGTTTGTGAAGCCCGACTAACCAACCAAATCGATACCATTGTCTGACGTGATACCAAAAGGGTGCTATATATTATGATCTCCTAAAAATTTGAAGCGATCAATGACCGAAAAGCTCACTGAATGCTAGATATAAACGCGTGATATTCACATGACAATACTGGGTCACATATTGAAAAACCTCTGAAAAACCATGATTGTTTTGTTTTGCCCCATATGCCCCGTTCGACCACAATTTGTTTCGATCTATGCAGAACTTTTCCTCTGAGGTATGTTGCACTACAGAATAGAGTTTCAAACAGGCCAACAGTTTGGTGTTGAATCCATATGTCACCTGAAAGATGGGACAAGATCGCAGCTAACAATTGCCAATACGTTCAGTTCTTGTAAGTGGGCATTAGAGCTCTGCAATAAATCATCTAAATCTCATTGAGTTGGACAAAAACTTCTTCAGTTCTGTCGCTATTAACATTCAGGGTCCAAATTCTCGAACGTTAGAATAAGCTTCCAGGTCTACCATCACCATCAGAAGACTTGACATATTTCATTTGTAAAGAAATCCGATGTTTCTGGAGTCGTAATAAAACGTCGATAGTCTATAGTGAAAAACAGCGGTTATTTTATAACTATTAAATACTTTTATTCGATACTCAGTTTATTTAGTTATCAAGGGTTCTGTAAAGTAAAAATTATAGTTGAATAGATCTATGGAATAATTTTTAAATTGTCATTACCACAATAATGACAGTATCCCTCTAAAAGTTGGAGCAGACTTTATCAAAATACAATTTATACTAATAAACAAGTAGACGATTTTTTAATTCATTTCTCAATTTTAAGTTCAATTTTGACTCATTCACCATAACGACCTTCGTATATTTTCAAACTGTGCTTTTGTTTGCATTAAAATCATTTGCAAATTCTCTTGTTTATTTATTAAACAAAATTTTTTAATTTCCATTAATACTCTTAACTATAATTTTTCACTCAATGAACAACATTGTGTTGGCCTAAAACATCAATCATTTGCTGATTGTTTTTCCTGTTAAGCTTAACTTAACTAAGCCTCTTTATAGGTGTTAATTACAGTTAATAAATAAACTATTTTCATGATGTCTGGCTGTGTTACCCTGCTCTATATTATTCAAAATTCAAATCATGTATCGGGCGTTAAAACAACACAAGACGACTTAGCAAAAACCTGCTGTTTTTTTTTTCAGCAGAATTTCAACTTCCAATACGAAACACTAATTAACTTTAAAACAGATCAATAATACGCACCACAAACATGAATTAAGTTCGAGAGCAAAGTATCAATTTACCTTCTTCACACCTTGTTGTCTAAACTACGAAAACCTTGTGTTTCATTTCACACCATGAGTAGAAGTAAAAAAAAAATAATATCAACCTTGTTCCTTCCACACGATCTAATCCTATTAGTGGCAATTTTTAAGCAGATTTATGTATGTTTTTTTTCATTGCCTTGTATCAATTAAATGCCAAGAGAGTACAGAAGAGCCTCTTAAATAATCATTAATCATTTGCTTAACGATATACGACGAATTGCTTAAACGCGACAAGACTCTACCTCGCTTCGCCCTGGAAGTGAGAAAATCTACACCTTCTTTTTTTGTGTTACTGAACTAGTTCGAACTGAATGGCGACAAAATACCATTAACATTTAAAAAGGCGTTAAAAGGATGTTTTCGTATTGACCATTAACTTCTATTGGCAAAAAGGAGGAAAAAAAACAATAACAAAACATACGCAATGTTTAGGAAGTTGTGAAGATCTCTCACCTTTTGCCAAAAACAAACAGCAAACTAAATGAGTGCAATATGCGAACTCTTCAGTCGTGTGTATTATTTTTCACTGGAATTCACACCTTTTTTGTGCGAGTTTTTAGCCAACATACGTACAAATTTGGTTCCTTTAAAGTCAAAACATAATTTGTTAAAAAGTTTCTCAATTGCTCTGAAATTTATGATGGCGCCATTTCGTTTTCTTTTGTAAGTTTTTATTCTGACAGTTATTTGCTGTAATTAGAAGTTGTAAATAAGATCATGATCAGAAAAACTTAATAGTTATTTAAGCGAAATGTCGTATAATCCTATGAAAAACATTGTTCCCTCTAGGGACTAGCCTTGTCTCACATCATGATTGGGGAGGTAGAAGCTTTAACAGATTCCGATGGGCGCTATTTTTCGACAAAATTAGGGAAATGATACTAAAATTACAGAGAATAATAAATTATGATATTACTGAGGTTGTGAGAATATTCGAATATTGATCGAAACGGCTACTATATGAGTACTTTAAAGGGGAGTTTGATGAGATAATCCGAAAGTATTGTGTTCATCGACAAGATCAATAAGATTATATTAAATGACATGGAGTAAAAGAGTGTGATGTGACAGAGTTTTTAGACATATAAGGTTAGAAATGTGAATAGAAATGACTATTCGGATACTGCAGCTCATGCTGGTTAAAAGCGCAAGTATTTGGCCACTTTAAATGAGATTCAATCTTAAGCCGTAAATTTTGATCCATTGACCAAGGTAATAGAAACTTTAGACTATTCTGAGAGAATTTGCCGTAACGTGCACTAGGTTTTGGAGGTTTTGGAAAGGTACAACTTTGAATTAAGTCGATCGAGATTTTAGTCTAATAATGGGACAATTAAAGAAACTAAGGAAGGCATATTTCTAAAAGGACGAATAAAAAGTTTTCTTTTTGGGAAAATTAAGTTTTCGAGTTTTCCAAGAATGTTATTGCTGACCTTAAACAGCAATAACATTCTGTTTCCGAAGCTAACGAATTCGCTTAGCGGAAAGAGATTCCATTCGAATTCCATATGAAAAACATTTTGCACCGTTGTAAAATGTAGTCGAATCTGCAGACTTTTCTGAGGTATCGTACACTACAGTCGAGTAATGCTAATATTATTCAGAGGTTTTGGAAAGGTACAACTTTGATTTAAGTCGATCGAGATTTTAGTCTAATAATGAGACAATTAAAGAAACTAAAAAAGGCATATTTCCAAAAGGACGAATAAAAAGTTTTCTTTTTGGCAAAATTTAGTTTTCGAACTTTCCAAGTATAAAGGCTTAAAGGTCACCTTAAACATTCCTTTCGAAAGACTTTCCAAAATATCGACTTCGATTAAAGGCAAAAAACAACCGAATTTTACAAAGCAAAAAGAGTGATTCCATCAGAGCAACAATCTTGAGACCGACATGACAATCATCCATTGTGACTCTATCTAGCAAATTCTTTAGATTTTCTCTGTAGCAATAACATTCTATTTCCGAAGTTAAAAAATTGGCTTAGCGGAAAGAGATTCCATTCGAATAAGAAGAAACAGGCTTTGCAAAAGATCAGTTTTCGAAACGCTCCCGTATAAAGTTACAGCTATTATCCATCCACTGAACGTCATTTGTTTAAATTTCTCCAGTTACCTTATTTCTGAAGATACACTTCACCACACTCGTATTTAAAAAGATTTTAAAATAATAGATAAAGCAATAATAGATAAAGCAATATCAGAATGGCAAATGTCCCTCCATTCATTTAAAATAAAGAAACAACGTTTCTGAAAACTAATTATAACAATATTTTTATGTTTTTATAGAACAGAATATCAACACCTGTACTCATCAAAGTTTACACATGTTCGAGAGTTGCGAGTGGTCATCTGCCAACAGTTGGTAATGTTTACAAAACATTCCCAAAGTAACCAAGGTATCATCAGTATTCCCAAGCAATAAGAAAATAATTGGGCTAAAGTCCTTAAAAGGATGTGCAGTCAAGCCTTTCAATAAATTCAACACAATCATGAACCTTAAACACCCCACATTAAGGGTGTCCTTTAGTCCTTTACGTAATATAAAATTAAAAAATACAAAAACAACACACGACCTTTTTTAATGACAATTGCAACAAAGTAATGAAAACTAGTAAAAAAGAAACATTTAACTTCTGTAAAAACTAAGAATTTTAGAGTTGAAGCAAAAAAAGGTGATTTTGAAAATGTCAACGACTCCTGTTTTTTCCGAAATGAAAAATTCCATAAAAATTGAAATGGTATTTATAATAAAAACTGCTACAGAATGATGAAACAAACCACATTTTTGAAATTTTCAGAAAAACTAAATTAACCTGTTATTGTCGTTCGTCATCTGGAAGGCGTGTGTGACTGACTCCTCTTATATAACAAACATTCTGCAATGAAAGCAAAATTATTTATTTGATTGCTCAATTTTCACTAAAAACTTGACAAAAACATTTAGCAAATTGTAACATAAGTGATCCTGCATTTACTATGTGGCAAAAGAAAACGAAAACTTTTTTTTTCATTGTTGCAGCACCAATCCAGAAATATGAGTGTAAAGATCCTGGCCTTAAAAAAAATGTATTAACACAAACAGCCACGAAAAACATTTTTATAACTTAATTGTGATCTTTTAGAGTTTTATGTTTTTGTTTCGAGTTTGAGGCATAAAAATTGTAACATTGTTTTTGCTTGTCTCACTTCTTTGGTCTCTGGCTTTTCCATTATGGATGACAAGCTTTAAAAAAGAAAGATAAACAAATAAAAAGCCAAAGATCAAGATGATTTTTTTCCTTGTTTTTGTAGTTTTTTTATTAATGTTTAGTTGATTGAATTTTTTTTTGTTGCTGCAGCAACAATAATAAATGTGTATATTGTTGACTGCTCATTGTTTGCAACTTCAACAGCAGAGGCCCATTATCAACGTATGTGGTGCTGTGTTTATTGATTTTTAATGAACCAACTATTTGCGGAATTATCCTTTTGATGAAGACGCTGAGAATTTTAAGCTAAAAACAATCTTAAGAAGCCTTATTTAGTCGTACAGGAAAAGACAATATTAATTTTTCTGTTAGCTTGTTTTTTTTTTTGTTGGTTTAACACAACAAAATTGATTTTGTGTTCAATAATTTGTTGTAATTTTAAAAGAGTTTTAAAGAGTGCTGTTTAAAATAAGTAAAAGTAATTTCTATTTTAATAAGAGAACAAGTTTTAACATAAATAAACGTTTTTGTTAAGTGATCGTGGTTATGGGTTGATTTGTTGATTTAAAAAAATCATTATTATGTGAGTGTATTTTCTTAATAATATTGCCTTCCAGTTTTATAGGGTTTTTTATTATAGTTGAAGTTCTCTGTACTTCAAAATTGGCAGGCATTTAGTTAATTTATTCCCTCCCGATAAGTTTACCCAAGTGGAAAGATACTTAATAAATCAAATTATATCTCCGTAAATTTGTTCTTTACCCAATTAAAGTTTTTATTAAGGCAGTGTCCGAAATATTTTACGGTTTTATCATTATATTAAGAAGGGGCTAAAAGTATTCATAAGATTTAATATAGAATAATTTTGCAGTAGGTTTATGAATTGTCTGAAATTATTAAGATATCTCTAAGAAAAACGGAACAACATAACTATAATGACATAACAAAATTTTTAAATAAAAGTCTTTTCACAATGTTATAACTTCTCAAAAATGGCTAAAAATGAGATCTCGAAAACGTAATATGCTGAAAAAGTTCAGAGGTTAGATTCGAATTAGGTTTCTGGGTTTAAATTTTGTTCGCCTGTGTATTTAGTGTACAATTTTCTGCAAGAAAATCTTATGCAGTGCGAACGTGTCCTGATTAACGGTTGAAATTCATTTAGGTAAACATTCAAATCAGGGACATCAGACCTATACACAGAGGGAAAAGGAAATATACACGCCTGGTACCAAATTGACACCAAAGAGTTTATAATTTTTCAGTAACATCCGTTGTCAAAGTATATACATACGACAACACTATGTAATGTTCACAACGCAACGTTGTCAACATTGAAACAATTTGTTGTTGAAATCTAAATTGCTTACACAATCGTTGTCTAAATGTTAACAGACGTGGTAAGCTCACTATTGAGAAACAATTCGTTGCCTATAGTGAGCTTACAAAGTTTGTTAACATTTAGACAACGAATGTGTATAAAATTTAGATTTCGACAACGAATTGTTGCAAAAACATTAAACAGTGTTGTACGTATGTACATACTTTGACAACGGCTGATATTGAACAATTATAAACAGTTTGGTGTCAATTTGATACCAGGCGTGTATATTTCTTTTGTTGTTTTAAAACAAAATTCATTAGGAATTCCGTAGTATTGAGTATTGTTGCTATTCTGGTCTAACTTTTACTTCTTTAAACTCTAGAACCATCAAACGAAGTGAACGTGATCATTTTTGTAGAAGACTTCATGATTCCGTTGATCTTCTATCGTTTATAGCGATATTGACAGATATTTGTATAGAATTCCGCAGCAGGAATATACGAACGAATACTTTAAGGTACCCGCCAACCATTAAAAACTTGAGTTATTCTGATACAACTGAGAACGTAATGGAATAACTAACTCATTGTCCACTAGAATCGGATTATTTGTCTTAACTATATTCCAGCACTATATTAATTTGAACAAAACTTAAATTTCAATTCAAAAATTTCCGCGATCCTCGGAAAAGGGAATTAATATTAATCGAGGGTACTGAAAGGCAAATTAAGATGGAAAATGCAGTCAAACTCATCTTTATGTAAGAACAATGCTATTTCCTGAGGAGTTTTCGTGAACTTGAATGAAAAATCTCTAACGTTTTCTACGGAACATATGACGAAAATCGTACACTAATTCTAATTCCAGAGCTTTAGTTCGTTTTGGAAAATGGATTTACTAAAAAAACAGGGTCGCAAAGGAATATTTATGAATATTCCACTAGCACTGGCATCGAAAATGACTGATGAATAGGCGACAAAATAAAATGAACTATGATAGTTCACAAAATTATCAAAATTTTAAGAAGAACTGTTTGGTTCTTCCAGGAATCATAACATCCACAAGATCAAATAAGGCGAAGATAACCTTTAAGGATATTACAATGGTCAATTAAATTTCTAAAGACCTATTATACCAAACCAATTCGACTTGAACGCTCTGTAAACATTTATAATCTATAGCATACAGTAGATTGGTTTTTAGAGTTTCAACATCTAAAATGATTCTCAAAACAGTGTTCCACTCAAAAATTAACGCTATGTAGAAACATTGTTCTCTTGCTTATTGTGCAATCAACCATATTACTCATGCAAATCGCCTTAGCAAGAAAAAAACAACATTATTTATTATAAATTCCCCCTTATGAATCTGAATTTATAAATATTTGACTTTATAAGTAAAAAACTCTCTCTCTCTATTAAAATTGTCCTTTCATTAAGGATAAAAATCTAAAATGACACCCCAGAACAAAAGTTTGATTGAAAGACGATTATTTAAACTGAAAACAGGAAAATTATTCCAAACTGGAGGACTGGTTTCACGTACTAGTTTCAGGCCCTTGAAAACATTAACGCTGTATTGAAGTGTAGTTCCGGAACAAGGAGAGCACGTGTTGTAAGCGCTTATACTTTACGCTAATAATTAATAACAACTTAAAACGACGACCATAACAACAAATTAAAAGGATCGAGGGGGCAAAATACACGCGAAATAACTTGTTACATTAAAACTACAAAAATGTTAAGTATAAACCTTTATTCCTATATAATATTAAAAGGTCCTGTCATTAAGCTGCAAGAGAGTGTATGTGTGTGTGTGTATTTGTATGCAAGTACTTGTCCTATGACTTGTCAAAAGAAACAGAAGTAGTTAATAATAAAAATTAACATGAGTAACTCCAAAATGAAAACTACTACAACTTGTTTTTATTTTATGATCCTGTTGCATTAATTAGGGAGTCCATTTGAAGCAAGTGTGCGTGTTTCTATATATGTGTGTAAATGAGTGAATGAGCAAGTCCTAGTTGTTTATTTCCTTTAGTATGATTTTATTTTAATATTTTAATTAAATGCAGACACCCCAAAAGAAAAATAAATGTTTTTTCTTTATATTTTTCTTTGTTGCATGATAGTATAGATCCCCTTTGTCCGTAATATTTAAACATCATCAGCGTGTATTTGAGCAGCCAACAGCGGAACACAGTAGACAATAATAACAACAACAACAAAACAACGACAAAATTGACGGCGCGTGGCAGGTGTATTTACGAGAGATACAAATGTAAACTTTGCCACACTATGATCAGCATTTGAACAGTAAACTAAAGCGAGTAACAAATACCGAAAAAAACACAATAACTTTGTTTAAACAAAATTTTTTTATATATTTTCTTGTTCATACAGAATTAATAAAATATGATCATTTACTAGGGGATGCATTTTAATAGTTATCAACTCACACATACACTGACATACATATTTACCTATACTTCTACTTACATATATTGGAGTTTTAAAAATATTGTAGTTTTCCATAGGGGCAGCATAAATTTTAAGATTGTATTTCATGTTTTATTTGAGAAAAATGCATTTTTGTTTTATCTGTCCAACCTGTGGTGCGAAGTAATTAAAAACAATATCCATATGAACACAGAGAGAACAACATGTAATGTTGACCTCGCAACGTTGTCAACATTGCACCAATTCTTTATGAACATCCGTTGTCTAAAAGTTAATAAACGTGGTAAGCTCACTATTGACAACGGATTTTGACAACGAATTGTTGCAATGTTGATAACGTTGCGTGGTCAACATTACATGTTGTTGTTGTATGTATGTATATATTTGACCACGGATGTTATTGAAAAATTTGGTGTCAATTTTGTACCAGGCGTGTATATTTTTTTCTCTCTGTGTATGAGTTAGGATTACTCTATAAATTGTGCAATAGTTATTTATGAAGAATATTTTATTGTTTCTGAGTAAGAACTAATTGGATTTTGTTATTGTAATATCTTATAAACGAACTCTACTCTAAAAATACAGGAATTGTTCCGTTTTTTTTAGAGGAACGGTTTACCTCGCATCTGATAAAATCCCATCGCCATTCTGGGGGAGTACAACTAAATTTCAATGACATACTTCTAAGTTTAGCGCATAGTGTAAAGGAGACTTCACATGGGTTGAACACAAAAATACCAAATAATTTTACTCGAACTAGATGATATCACCGTTGTCTAGATATACACTCGATAAACTTTATATATTCCAACATTATGTTGGAAGCATATTATGCCCAAGTCCTTTGACTTCAGTTGTTTTCATAAATATTCGAATATGTATCGTGATCTGTTGACACGCTGTTAACTAGTCCAAATGTGAAAACTTTGCTTTATGACAAAAAAATCAAGACTCTCTTAAATGGCTTCAAATTGTGTAAAAGAATATTGAAGCCAACTTCAGTCCTATTACAGAATGTATACAAAATGCCACATACCTACGTAAAGACCTCAATTAATAAGATTCAGGTTGATAAATTCCTGGATTGATCATCAGCGGCTACCTTGACGGTCCTGACCGCTAAGTAGAAACGATTGTGACATGTAAGGAACATGCAGCAATTATCGTACAACTGATAGTAACCCTCCTCTGAGGAGTCTTATGAAGTCGGCAATAGCAACTGAAATTAATCCGAAATACTAACTTCACAGTCATTAGCTCTTTAACCAAAATTTTCATTCTGCGATTTGGGTACATATACCCAACAAACAAAAACATATATAAACAAAAGCAGTTATAGGATGAATCCTACGGGCCACGGATACCCATAGTTCCATAACATATCTAGCCCATGATGGGTCAAACACTTGGACTTCATCCATTGAGTAATCTAAATCTTTTCAATACTGGATTTCCTCCACGACTGACTATACGAATAAAAATTAATGGCTTGAAACTTACATACTCGAACGCTCAGGGATCTTGCCCCAAATGCAAAATATATTAACACAAATATAATCCTACAATAACCCAGCAGTTCGACAAAGAGTCAATACACCCGAAAAAGACAGTAACTACGTCTAACTACCTGGATGGCTCAAACTTGTCTTTCGTCATGGATGTACACTTTGTAAACGAGGGTGAATATGATTGTCACTTTAATATCCCCTTTGTAAGCGAAGGAGTGGACTCTTAAAAACTAACTTAAGCTTTTTGTCTGTCTCGTCGTAATCTATGGGCTATCGATTGACTTCCTCATAGGACAAGCTACTCTCATGGGAAGATCATATTAAGAATGGCTATCACACATACTTAGGATCTCACTCTTGTACACCAGATAAAATACAATATATAAAATAGAACTTATGATCAAGGAGTTTAGTGACCAGATAATAATGACATTTTTATGTGGCACGGTTAAAATCGTTGTTGGGGACCAGAATTCCTAATATTGAGAGAACAAGGTCTATCAAAAGATTCTAAACATGCACAGATATTGATTATGAACATGCACAGATATTAACTAACTTTAAAAATTATCTTTTATACCGCTTCTAAAAGTACCAAAATGTTGTAAAGGTTTCACAACTCTGTTAATTTCTAAAAAAAACTAGAGGGGGAAGTTTAAAATGTTTTAATGTTTAAACTAAGGGTAGATCTCGTTAATATGGAAAACAACTTAAATCATGCTAATGGATATAAACAAAAAAATATTTAAATTTTCAACTTGTTTCAACTTGCAACTTACAAGTAGAGAAACAAAAACACTACCATTAATTCATGGACATTTCCCTTAAGCTCTTAAGGTTGCCATGGTTTTTGCCACTTTAAACATTTTATAACAAATTTAATATTTAAAGAAACAGACAAACATATAAATTTAATGTGGTCTATATAAACATTAACAAAATCCACTGATAACTATCATTTATTGTAGGGCTTTCTTATTTTTTGTTTTTATTTAAAGCGTGTGCCTAAAGTTTATAATCAAAGCCACGAGTTCATTGTGGCTAAGATTTGAAAAAAAAAAAAAGAAATGGAGTCTTTTGCCTTTTCCTCAAGACTGCTCAAGATTAGACATTAAGTTGTAGTTTATTATTTTGGTTTGTTTGATTTGTTATTTGATTTCTTGTGTATAGGAAAAAAAGAAGTGAAGCAGATCCTACAAAAACTATCGTACATCTTGTATATAAACATTTTTCTTCTTCTTGTCTGACTGACTGTTTGTTGTTTTTAATTCGGTGGCACAGGCCATTAGTTGTGGTCACTGTTTAAATACAGTTTTGAAATAAGAATAAGAAATACAAGAAAACATCTGCCTATTTACCTTTTTCTTATAATGATTTTTATTTTTATTTCTTTTCACTTTTTCTTTTCAAACTAATAATCGTTGTTTTCTTAGATCTATCGATTGATTTTAATACTTTTTGTTTTGAGGAAAACAAAATTTACATCTGTAAGTTGGTACGTGTGGAATATTTTGTAGGAAAGTGTTAATTTCAAATAAAAGAAAAGTTAAATTTGATTCAGAAGGGGGTATTAATAGCCCCGAAAGAGATGAAGTGGAAATGACTTATAAAAACTCTTAGTTAGTTAGTTAGTTTGAAAGGAGGATGTATATACATCAAATCCGAAGAAATACACCTAGGCCTCTATCGGGCCTGTTGTGCGCTCCTTAACCAGTGCCTCAGGTGGGAATCGAACCCACCACCTCCGGTCTACCAGACTAGAACACTAACCACCAACCTACCGGAGGCCACCAATGTGAAATTATAAAAACTCTTAGGAAAAAGTTTTTTTTGAAAATTAGATTTTAAAATATATTTAAATTTTTTTCTCGACTTAACTTTTTTTTATTAAAATTTAAATTTTTCTTCACTTATTCAATTTTTCATCAAAAAATTTAATTTTTTTATTTCAAGTTAAAATTTTCATTAAAAATTCAAATTTTTAGTAAAAGATAATTGAATTGCTTATTTAAATTGAATTTTATATAAAAATTTTATCAAAAACTTTATACATTTTTCATGAAAAATCAAATTTTTCATAAAAGTTGGATTTTTCATAAAATCTTGTTTTGACAAATTGTTTAGATCTTCAACAATGAGATTTTTGGTCATCAAAGTCCTGTATGGGACTCCATCCATAACTGGATCATTGGATTATGGACCGAACACTACTGGATTCAATATTAGTTAATTATTTTTTAAACTAATAATTTAAATCCAATTTTATATTTATACTAGCTATACCCAGTGTGCTTTGCTACCCTAAAAGCAATGTAAATAAAAAACACTTTACTATTTTGAAGATTCTAACTCTAATAGTTTCCCAGATAAGTGAATTTTTGTATTTAATTCATATGGGAGGTGCCACGCCTCCTACTTCTAGTCCGCCCTTTTTTTCCTTAAATAATCATATTGACACTAAAGTGGTTCCGACAAAATTTGAGAAAAAAATTATTTCACCATCATCATCATTCCGCCAACATTTAATAATCCCCTCCTAAACATAAATATTTACAAAAATGTTTAATAAACATTAAAATCTGATTTGTGTAAACTCATTAGACAATGAGAAAAAAATAATAATTTTTTTAAAGCTTTTTTTATAGACCCAATAACATTTGCTGCATACAAAGTTTGTTTTTCCGCTCAAATAAACGCTATGAACAGAAATAAAATCTTCAAAGTCATTGAAAAAATCACTAGGTGGTGCTTTTATTACATGGCCTCTGTTTAAACATAAACTTAACAATTTTATTATTGTTCTTATTAACATTCAAATAGCAACAACATGGACAAGAGTGCAAAAAATGAAGAAAAAAAATCTGTTTTCTTTTTTTTTCTCTTGTCGAACCAATCAATTCCCAATGACTTCATTCAAGAAATATACTGGTACATACATACATATTTGGTGTGCAGTTGTGTAAAGAACTTAATTTCACATTGGATTGGATGCATTTAAACTGTTTAGGAGAGGAGGTGGACAGGCTTGAGATTGAATGAAACGTAACAACATGATTTTTTTTCTTTTCGTTTGCAAAAATATTTCTTTAACAAGTTATAATTTCATTAAAATTGTTGAAATTGTTTAAAGTCTGCCACAAGATCTTTGGCTGACAGTGGAGTTAAAACTTATGACAAGGGGCTGACTAACTAAGAAAAATGCATTTAAAAATATTTACCAGTGTGTTAATTAATTTAAGATCAACAATATTTAGAGCAGAGCCAAATGAAAAGAAATTATAAGAAAAAATAATCGCTTTTAACTACAATGTTTTGCTGTTTTCACGTGACAGTTTGTAGAAGAATTTTAGAATCAATTCAATCAAGCCGAAGATGCTGCAGAAAGAAAAATTAAATATTCAAACCTTAAAGTCTGTATAGGTGTTCAAACAATTTCAATTATTTCTCTAATTAAACGAACGAAATCTTGTTCAAAAACGAGGTTTGTTTGAGAAGTTTTTTTATTGGTTTTAAAAGTAAATGTTTAACGTAAGATATTAAGAGGAAAATGTTATTAAACTATAACGTTTAGAGTTATCTTACTTGATAAAATGTATATTTAGTGCACAAAGTACACAAAGATAGCAGAAAAAAGCTGAATTTGTTCGAACGTAACTTGTTCTAGAACTGATGCAAAAAGACAGTTTTAACAACATTTAAACTATTACATTACTTCTGGAACTTGTATACTAAATATACTGGTAAAGAGTTTTCATGAAACCAGTTCTTTAGCATATGGTTTTATACCAACTACAACCAGAGGTCAATATTTTGAGACTCCAGGAATATTCGCGATTTAAATGTGAAGAGATTTATATATCAATTTAATCGCGAATGTTCCACGAGTTTCAAAATACTAGTAACTACTACATAGAATTAGTATCACGATATTATTCAAATTCATCACAGTTTTACAAATTTTAAGCAAGATGACCCTTTAAAAAGTGTTCCTAGAAATAAGGGCGACAGCTTTCATTAAAATCGAACTGTAGAGCTTTGTTTATAATTGATCAAAGGCCTCATTAAAGGCCCTATTCCCAATTAAATCGATATGAGTGATCCCAAAATTTTTAGTGGATGTTCACACAGAGAAAAATATTTTATATGGCGTCTCATTTGGCTGATATATTCTCTAATTTTGAATAAAACAAAGTGTGTCTGGAAAGCCTATCTATACTATTTTGTATATAGTTTGGCGAAGAATTTTACCGATGGCATGAGTTTTGTTAGGTTTGGGGAAAGTTGTGATTGGAGGCTAATTCAAGCAAACCCCACGAGAAAAAGGCCAGCGGGATCAAGATGTCTAAGTGCTTAACGCAAACACCTGTCTTGACGGCCTTATTTCACGGTGGTCTTTTTCATCCACTGGGTAGACATGAGACGATCTACCACGGGCCCCTGAATCTTTCTAAGAAGAACTCAGGTGGCAATTTTTGTACATGGCTGTGCCGGTCCATGTACAAGCACTTTGCTGAAGTACTCGAGCTATCTAATCTCTTGGGGGGAGACTACTCCAACATCAGATGAAATAAATTTTCCAGGATGCCGGAAGGTGCAATCCCCATCAACTAATGACCCATTCCAGTGGATTCCTTAACATTTCAAAGCTCGCGCAATCACACTACTGAGATGGCCCTGTTGATTCAGCAACAGCACCTAGAGACGTATTTGGTAGTCCGAAATTTCCAGCCAATAAATCAGGATTCCTCTACATGTCAGATAATGTGACAAAGGTTTTAGGAATTTCCAAAGTCAATTCGAACCCAATCATTGCCCCGACAAGTTGAAACAATATGAATCCTGATGAGATAACAACGGCAGCGAGAACTTCCCAGAAGTAAGAGGTCTACTAAATCAGTACTAGTCTCCTGTCGGGCAGAGGAGTCTTTCCCGATTGTTCACCAACCTACATCAGTTCCATTCCCAGAATCTACGCAATGACAGGCAACTACCAAGTGTCAATCTGAAAATTCTCCAACCTATACTGGCGCCCTACTACGCGAAAAGTAAGAGATACTCGATGAGTTCAAGAATCCAGCATAAGTTGAGATGGCAACAGCACTGGAGAGAGAATCCAGACATATATGGAATTTGGATATATCAGTTCTTAAACTAACATTCTCTACCCGCGACTATACAGCCACTATATGGATCCCGAAGGATCCTCAATCAACTGAGCCAAAACAAGGTTAACTGGCCACCCATAGTGCCAGATTATATGGTGCTCTGGATAGACCCCATGTCAAATCATTCCAAGGAAGGGCTATCTTTACATATTTTCAAAGCTCAAAATTTCATAGATTTCATTCATTATATAACGATTAATAATTTTTCTACAACTGAAATTACAAAAGAAACTGCATATTGAGGAACCGGGAATCCATAACATATGTTTAACAACAATTTACACTTTAACGTTTTCAAATCCGAAGCTCGAACATAAGTCCTTCGACAACAACCCACGCCAACACCATTCTAATTAAAAAGTTTTAATTTGAAAATGTGTGCTCTTGAAATAACTCCAAAAAAATTAATTTGGAAAACTTTTACCACAACAATAGCTCGTGCTTTACTATAAAAACCTGCCAAATTAAAATAAAACCAAAGCAAGCCATAAACGGAATCAGAACTTAAAAATCTTCAGTTTCTTCAACTTCCTCTTAAATATTTACAAAAATCATTAAAACAATTTCGGTTAATGCATGTAATATAATCAATACTTTTTGTATCAAAACTACCCTTTTTTTCCTCAAAAAATAACATCCATAAACCAGGTGTTTTTTTTTTTTTTTGCCAAATAAACACAAAATTGTTATTGTTTTCTTTTTCCTTAATTTTTGCGACAATTGTCATTGAAACACACACAAAAAATCTCGTGTCAATTTTCACTTTTATTTTCAAGCATTTTTATTTTTTCTCACAATCATCATCAGTCATCATTGAAATTCATACATACATTCATTGTGATCGTCAAAATTATCATCATGATGATCATTATGATCAATGACAATCCTTTTGCTTTAGTTTAATATTCAAAATTTGAAATAAAAGTATAAAAAAATTAAGGATTTTTTCTATGTTCTATTGTTTCCTTTTTGCTCTCTCGCATCATTAACACTTTCTATTGTTATTTTCATTCGTCTACTTCTTTCGTTTTGCGGCTTTATTCAAATATTTGTGTAGAGTTTTGAGTTGGCTTGAAAGAAGAAAGGATGAAAAGTAAAGAGTTTATGGTTTAAATGCCGCCACCTTTATGGTTTGAATTATTGACATTTGAAAAATTGATTTTTTTCCAGAAACGCCTTTTTGACAGCATTTCTCTTTGTCGAACAATAGTTTAAAGTTAGAAAGGATATTTTTTCGATGTATGTATGTATGCATGTGAGTTAGAAAGGTTTTCATATGTGCAAATACGCATGAAAGGTTTTTGTTGTTTTATGGTATGAACAGTAGTTTGGCAAATTAAATGCTTTGAAATGTGGTTTCATATGGAATTTAGTAGGTTTTGTTCAATAAGATTTAAGGATTTGAATGTAGTGCATTAGTAAATTTTCGATTTGAATGAAATTCCTTTAGCCATATATACTTTTTGATAATGTCGAAATGCGAGTGATGCGCTACCGTTTCGTGACCTATGAACATTAGGATCTCACTATATAAGTGATATATCAGGACTTCAATCATAAACATGGAGTAATGATTAATTTGACTAAGAACATGAAATTATAGGAAAAATTTTTTTCTGGAATAATCAGAAATGTGATTTGTCTCTAGACAAATCATTTTATTACAAATTTTGAGCAATTTAATGCCATCGCATTTAGTCTAGTCTGATTTTCCAGATAACCTAGTTAGCATCTTAATTCTTCAATCTTCCAAAGTCAGACCATAATGAGTGTAAATACCAACGTTTATGTTGAGTTATTGCTTCTCCATTCGGCCCCGCCACGATCGACAAGGAAATCTTTTATGGAAGAATAGTATGATAATGCAAATAGTCGATCTACTATTATTGAATATAATGACAAATTTAAGAGTCTTAATTTTTTTTTTTCAACTAAAAGACTTGTGGATTAGTTAGGGAGTACACAAATCAGCTTTTTTGACGGTCTGAAAAAATATAATCTTCCCATAAATTAATGACATAGTCTAACGTTTGATTTACGATACTAATTTCAAATCTTAGAGGGCTTCCGTTCCTGGCTATATTTGTGACATTTTAACAGCACGAATACATGTTAGTTTGTAAAATATAATATGTAGTGACCTTTGACCTCTATCAAAAGTTTCCCATAAATATCAGTTTTTCGATATATTGAGTCCTAAAATATAAAACACCAAATTTCAGACGTTTTAACGGCGAACGCATGCTAGTTTGTAAAATATAATATGTGGTGACCTTTGACCTCCTCTATTGTGATGAAAGCTATACACCAATAGAAAAAACCACGACTACAAAGACCAACACATTTTAACCCAGCAACTAGTGTGTACCTTTCCAAAGTAATGAATTGAATCAAAAGTTTCCCGTCATATCAGGTTTTCGATATAAAACACCAAATTTCAGACATTTTAACGGCGCTAAGAACTTTTTGACTGTAAAATATGAATGTTATCCGTTGACTTCGAAATAACAGTTATATGTTACCTTCTTCCAGATATCTTAACCTAGGTTTCGACTTTTTCAATTATGTATGCCCTTTGTATAAGTCTAATCATAATACCGTTCGTGTTATGCATGAGATATGTAGATGGTTGTGGAAAATTTTTCAGAATAAATTATACATTTGGAGCAGAAGGCAATGAAGATATTATGGGCTTGACTAGCCTGCAGTGAAGTTGACTTAGGAAGTAGTATTAGGAAAACAAATGTTGCCAATAACTAAATTACGAAAAAATTAATATTGGAATTTTTTTAAGAAAATTTAAATCTATGGATATAAACCTTTAAACTTGAAATTAATATAACAGCATTTTAAAAAACTTTTGAAGCAACCTCCATTTACATTTAACAGAATGATTGCATTGACTTTTTTAAACGAAGAACTATTTTTTTACAAAATTAATTGTTTAGTGAAATTTAAGTCACAGAATTGCTACGAAATTTAATAGAGATCGGCAAAAAATTACGTACATTTTTCCATAGAACAAATGAAAATCAAACGCATAAACTGCAGCATAGCTCCTGCTCAAAACAATTTCAAAACCTAACTGGCAGCTAAAATTGAGCAATTCCCTAAAGAGTTTTCAAGATTACAAAAGCAAATTACTCGGAAACGTTTAAAACTCAAACTCTTTTTAAAACTAATTTCAAAAACAACAGAGAACAGAGTTTTAGATCTGCAAACCTAAGGAGGGGTAACAAAATAACATTTACGGCTGCAAACACCATAAAAACTGTTCCCATAACATGTTGAATCTTTAAACTAAAAGGATTTATTTTATATATATTTACCTGTCTGCACAACAGACGAAAAAATACTGATAAGATTTTTAAAAAGGTGAGATATAAAGAGCAAATTATACCTGTTTGAAGTAACAACAGGGAGAATGAGAGAACCTAATGTTAAGAGAGACGTTTATAATTTTATAACTCTCTATAGCTCTCCCATTTACCTGTTTACAAGATCACAGGTACTTGTATTATCATCAGACTCTAAAAAGAGCATTAAATATTTTTAACCTGAGCACAGAAAATCAACAAAGCTGAAACCATAGCAACTTGCGTGAGCACTAGTACTTAATGCAAAGGTTTAGGACAAAGGGACTCATTCTTAAACAAGGTGTCGTAGGATCAAGTTCTCTAAAAACCAAACAATCTAAGAAAGCAAATCAATCAAAAAGAAAAATTATTTACAAAATAAACGAAAAAATCAATTAACGATTTTTAAACGTAAATCTTAAAAAACTCAGTGTTAACAAACTAAAACTTTAAAGAATAACAATAATGTCAAGTGTAACTTGTAATCAAACAAATTCACAACAACATTTATTTCCCACAACCATTGTAACGGCTACAAAAATGATGAAATATCCTCATATACAACCCCATCCCATAGCGGAGGATGGTAAAACGCGTAAAGTGCCGGCTAACTGTCCAGCTGCTTATAATCCCGATCAAACTCAATCGGTCTTACGTCGCAATGCTCGTGAACGTAATCGTGTTAAACAAGTGAATAATAGTTTTTCGCGTCTTCGCCAGCATATACCACAATCCATCATTTCAGATCTAACCAAGGGCGGTGGTCGAGGTCCACAAAAGAAGATAAGTAAAGTAGATACACTGCGCATAGCAGTAGAGTATATCAGAAGATTACAAGATCTTTTGGAAGATTTAAATGGTGGCAGCTCCACGCAACAACAGCCACAATATGAATCTCAAAATAATACCAACTGTGATTCAGCCAGTAATAGTTCCTTCAGCAGTTCTTCATCAACTGGCTCTTCATCGCCCTCATCTTATACCACCACCAACACTCCAATCTACTATACCCAGCCTTCAAGTCCTTTGCCTTCCCTTATGGATGCCAATCTACAAGTCTCACATTTAAATAATCCCTACAACAGCAGCACTACTCTGCTATCGCCAGTTTCTCTAAATTCCTATTCTCCACCTCATCATCAAACTGTTCAGTTGGAAAACCCCGGTTGCCATTCACCCACCTCATCCTTTAACTCCAGTTTATCATATGATGCACCAAATTTTGAACAACCTCAACAAGCAACAATCCAAGAATTGCAACAACATTTTCAGCCACAACAACAAACCACTCCACCTCATTTTGATGGCAACTTACAATTAAAATTCGAACCATACGATAATTTCAATCTCGATGAGGAGGACTGCACACCAGATGATGAAGAAATCTTGGATTATATTTCTTTATGGCAAGAACAGTAAAAGCAGAGAGGTTAACTACTCCCTAAAAAAATTTTTAAGACTGTATAAAATCAATTTAAAACTCAATAATTTAGTTACAAATCAGGGATTTCTTCAATTTTTGTTTGCCAGTGTGTAAAATATTTTTAAATGTTTTTTATTTAAGTCTAGTCAAATTTTTATAATTTTGCGTGTGTATTTATGTGTAAAACTTTGTAATTTTTATTTTAAAATATCTCAAGTGCCTTTAATTATTTTTGTGTAAATAATTTAGTTTAATTTTATATCTAGAATTAATTAGTTTAAGGGAAGACAATGATTTAAAAATTTGATTATTTTTAGACATTAATTAATGGAAGACTCTAAACTTTTTTTATAGTATTTAAGAAATTTTAGTTTTAAGAAAAAACAAACCCCAAATGTTAATTAGTTTTATAAGTGTATTAACAAAAATATATTAAATGAAATATTTTTTAAAAACAAAAATTTAAAATGATTTTTTTATTTATTTGAAATTTTCAGGTGATTAGGGAATGAAATAAGTTTGAAAAGTGAAAACTTACTTACCTTTGTTTGAAGAAAAATCTGAAATTAGAAAAACAATAACGATATAATTTTTTTATAAGAAATTATTTTTTAACCAAATTTAAAATAATATTTTTATTTACGAAATCTTTAAAGAACAATTTAGAAAATTTTTAATATTAATATTAAATATTGATTTTTTATTTGATATTGTTATGTTAATACTGAAATATTTCCAAGAAAGTCAAAATTGGGATTAAATTTTTATATTTGTAATAAAATTGAATTTTATTACCTTTTAGAAAAACAAGTCTAATTTTAATTAGAAAAACTAATCGTAAATATTCTATAATATATAATTATAAAAGATAATTTTTCAAAAACTTTAAATTTTTAAAAATTTTGATTTAAAAAAATTTTATATTAAATATTTTCGATATAAAATTAGAAAAAAAACGACACCTAATATTTTTTTATTAATTTTTATATTTAATATTAAAAATTTATAGAAAAATATCGAAGATGAAAATTTTGTATACATAAATATCGATATTAAAGATTTTTATAGATGAAAATTTTCGAATATCCACCAAAAATTTTTATTCGGTTGTTTTAACGGACTGATATACAGATCTCACTTTTTGACTTTTGTGATTGTAACTGTCTAATGTACAGTCCCTGAGGAACAACCTTTTTAAGAATTTCATGTAGGAATACCACTTAATCGATGCGTATTAATGTACTAAACTTGAGAAAAATAAAAAATATTGTTCTGTGATGGTTCTAAGTTTCCATCAGCGATTAAAAATCTTGAACTCAGTGTAATTTAAAAAAAAATAAAATATTTTAGATTTTTTCGAAATTCATAAATTTGAGTTGATTACGAGAAAATTAATTTTAAATTTTTTTAGAATATTTTTGGTCCAGAAAGTGATTTTTGGTGGGTTTGAGAGGCATATATATATAGAAAAATGTTGAACTACTGATTTTCTCTGAGGTAGGGAACTGAGGACCTTTTCAAAAAAAATGTTTTTAATTTTTCTCGAATTTCTCGTATTCTTTCTAAAAAGTGCAGTGCAGACTAATTTGACGTTTTTCCGTCAAATATGACGTTTTTGAAACGGCAATTGCGGATTTTGGAGATTTTTAATGTTTTTTATGTATAAAATGGAATGATTACTAATATCTGTAGTCTAATCCTCTAGTGTGTAGTATAGTGTACATTCTATTATATAGTCTAGTTTGTAGTCTAGTATATAGTCTAGTCTGTAGTCTAGTATATAGTCTAGTCTGTAGTCTAGTCTATAGTCAATAATCCAGTCTATAGTATAGTCTATAGTATAGTCTATAGTATAGTCTATAGTATAGTCTATAGTATAGTCTATAGTCTAGTCTATAGTATAGTCTATAGTCTAGTCTATAGTCTAGTCTATAGTCTAGTCTATAGTCTATTCTATAGTCTGGTCTATAGTCTAGTCTATAGTCTAGTCTTTAGTCTAGTCTTTAGTCTAGTCTATAGTCTAGTCCATAGTCTAGTCTAGTCTATAGTCTAGTCTAGTCTAGTCTAGTCTAGTCTAGTCTAGTCTAGTCTAGTCTAGTCTAGTCTAGTCTAGTCTATAGTCTAGTCTATAGTCTAGTCTATAGTCTAGTCTATAGTCTAGTCTATAGTCTAGTCTAGTCTAGTCTAGTCTAGTCTAGTCTATAGTCTAGTCTATAGTCTAGTCTATAGTCTAGTCTATAGTCTAGTCTATAGTCTAGTCTATAGTCTAGTCTATAGTCTAGTCTAGTCTAGTCTAGTCTAGTCTAGTCTAGTCTAGTCTAGTCTAGTCTAGTCTAGTCTAGTCTAGTCTAGTCTAGTCTAGTCTAGTCTAGTCTATAGTCTAGTCTATAGTCTAGTCTATAGTCTAGTCTATAGTCTAGTCTATAGTCTAGTCTATAGTCTAGTCTATAGTCTAGTCTATAGTCTAGTCTATAGTCTAGTCTATAGTCTAGTCTATAGTCTAGTCTATAGTCTAGTCTATAGTCTAGTCTATAGTCTAGTCTATAGTCTAGTCTATAGTCTAGTCTATAGTCTAGTCTATAGTCTAGTCTATAGTCTAGTCTATAGTCTAGTCTATGGCCTAGTCTAGTCTATGGCCTAGTCTAGTCTATAGTCTAGTCTATAGTCTAGTCTAGTCTATAGTCTAGTCTAGTCTAGTCTAGTCTATAGTCTAGTCTATAGTCTAGTCTATAGTCTAGTCTATAGTCTAGTCTATAGTCTAGTCTATAGTCTAGTCTATAGTCTAGTCTATAGTGTAGTCCAATAGTCTAGTCTATAGTCTAGTCTATAGTCTAGTCTATAGTCTAGTCTATAGTCTAGTCTATGGCCTAGTCTAGTATATAGTCTAGTCTCTAGTCTAGTCTATAGTCTAGTCTATAGTCTAGTCTATAGTCTAGTCTATAGTCTAGTCTACAGTCTAGTCAGTCTATAGTCTAGTCTATAGTCTAGTCTATAGTCTAGTCTATAGTCTAGTCTATAGTCTAGTCTATAGTCTAGTCTATAGTCTAGTCTATAGTCTAGTCTATAGTCTAGTCTATAGTCTAGTCTATAGTCTAGTCTATAGTCTAGTCTATAGTCTAGTCTATAGTCTAGTCTATAGTCTAGTCTATAGTCTAGTCTATAGTCTAGTCTATAGTCTAGTCTATAGTCTAGTCTATAGTCTAGTCTATAGTCTAGTCTATAGTCTAGTCTATAGTCTAGTCTATAGTCTAGTCTATAGTCTAGTCTATAGTCTAGTCTATAGTCTAGTCTATAGTCTAGTCTATAGTCTAGTCTATAGTCTAGTCTATAGTCTAGTCTATAGTCTAGTCTATAGTCTAGTCTATAGTCTAGTCTATAGTCTAGTCTATAGTCTAGTCTATAGTCTAGTCTATAGTCTAGTCTATAGTCTAGTCTATAGTCTAGTCTATAGTCTAGTCTATAGTCTAGTCTATAGTCTAGTCTATAGTCTAGTCTATAGTCTAGTCTATAGTCTATAGTCTAGTCTATAGTCTAGTCTATAGTCGTGTCTATAGTCTAGTCTATAGTCTAGTCTATAGTCTAGTCTATAGCCTAGTCTATAGTCTAGTCTATAGTCTAATCTATAGTCTAGTCTATAGTCTAGTCTATAGTCTAGTCTATAGTCTAGTCTATAGTCTAGTCTATAGTCTAGTCTATAGTCTAGTCTATAGTCTAGTCTATAGTCTACTCATTTATAAACGGTTTTCAACCTTGATTATAACTTTAAAACTATTGATGCAAAAAGTTTATTCAGTTTCTTTCAAAATATTTGTTTACTGAAAATTCCTACTTCCTAAAGAATTTTTCAGATAAATAATCAATTCCAAAATAAATCTCAAACTGTTTAACCACTTTAGCATAAATAAATATCCTGTTTGAAAATTAAAAAATACACAAGAATTTTCGTGAATAAAATACGGAAATAATCGAATGTGTAGAAATTTTAGAATAAATAAACAGCAAAATTATTGACATTACGGTAACAAAGAGAATAGGAAACAATACATTTTTTGAAAATAATATTTCATATTTTTAACAAGACAAAACTAGCGTGAGAATTATAAAAATCAGTGTCAATCAAAGACACGACATATAACGTTGACAAAAACGGGATTAAAGTACAGCAACAAATACACCATTAAAATCCTGCTACAGAGTGTGTTAAAATTAAAATCTCAGAAAAAGGGGTTAATAAGGTAATAATTCTCTACAGTATTTATCGTAAAAACAGGTATCGAAATACCTGTTTAAAGGGCTGATAATGCAAATACACATTTTTATTAATGGAAATTCCAAATGATCTAATTTTTGCTCTAGCACTGGCAATAAAACAGGTATCTAATCCGGGTGTTTATGGAGGTTGTACTATTTTCAACACGTATTTAGTTCAAGTGTATTAGACAAATACATGTAACTGTTAGCACTAGAGCAGCATAGTAGGCAGATTATAATTATAACTACCAGTAAATACTAAAAATGATAGTACAAAGAAAAGCATTATTTTAACCCTGACTTTAAATTTAAACAAAATTTAGTGTACATTTTTAAAAAGGAATTTATGACTTACAATGAATTTGTTTTTTAAGCGAAAAAAGCAAAACGAAGGACCTGCTCATTTCATCTCATCGTTGCTGTTTCGGCTGTAATATATGAATAATAAAGTAATTAATCTTTTAAATATTTCATTATCCCAATGAAATATTAAAAACGTTTATTTTGTTATTGTTATTAAAACCGTATATTTAAAAAACATTATCATTTACGATCATGGAATTTTAGTAGAAAAAAAAGGAAATAATTTACAAAGCTGTGTATAAAAAAAGCTTATAGTATGCCTTCTTCATCCTTCATAGTCACATTATTGTCCAGCAGATAAGTGATCTTATTCGGTCATCTTATAAATTGTTCATAGTCCAACTACGTTTCACATCACACACTCTACTCTACTGAGTCCAAGCAATTTGCTCTAGTCTTCATAGGAGTATATATAGTTTTTTTACTTGTTTGTATTTAAAACATCATTCAACGATCTACTCGTTCGTGTTTTGTGTAAAATGGTAAGAAAAGAAAAACTGCCATTCGTTGTTATTTATGAGTTGCACCCATTAATTTCATCACCAATTATTATAAAGATCACTACCACTAGTTCTCCTTTGGCTTTTGTAAGTTGTCTTTCCTCGTCCTCCTTGTCTTGCGAGTGTGTGTACAATGTGATGCATCATCTTTAAAGTTTTAAAATCGTAGTGTTTTTGTGTTAAATGACCACCCAGACCCGTTCTTCCCCGTTACTTACCCCTTTGGCTATTTGATTTTCATTGCAAAGTTGTAAAAATATGATTATGCAACGAGGAGGCAGGATTAGGAGTAAAATAAGTTAGCTTTCAGCCATTTTTTTCTTATAATATTAAATGTTTATTATAGTTTAATAGTTGTTACAATAATACGGTTAAATAGTTTTTAATTGTGTTCCTTAGTGTGTTTGGAAAATAATATTTTAAATGGTTTTCAGAATTTCATAATTTTTACAGTGAAAAGGATTATGAGAAAGTTAACAATTGAACATTTGGAAAAATGTTTTCGTTTTGGTATCTTTCTTAAAGTGTAAAGTCACTTTAAACCTTCATAGCTGTCATACTGGGTTCATTATTTGATCAGTATACTCTGGAAAATCATCATTAATAGATTGGAGCTTACGCAATGCTATCAAATTATCCAAATTTAATTTGAAAATCAATCATCTATTGAACCAGTGATCACAGAGGAAAAAAAATATACACGCCTGGTACCGAATTGACACCAAATTTTTCAATAACATCCGTTGTCAAGTATATACATACATACAACAACAATATGTAATGTAGACCACGTATCTTTATCAACATTGCAACAATTCGTTGTCGCAATATAAACTTTATGCACATCCGTTGTCTAAAAGTTAACAAACGTGGTAAGCTCAAAATGCGTTTTAAATAGTAAGCTTACCGCGTTTGTTAACATTTAGACAACGGATGTGCATAGAGTTTAGATTGCGACAACGAAATTTGGTGTCAATTTTGTACCAGGCGTGTATATTTTTTTCCTCTGTGTAGGATTGTGGTACGTGGAAACCTAAACCATTAATTTTTCGAAATCAAAATTTGGTGATAAATTGATTTTTAGAAATGGACCTGTCTAGGTTGTGCGATTAAGCACTTCACATAAATTCTCTGGTTTATGCTAAAAAAAGAGCAACAATTGACTCCTTGGAGGACAACATTGTCCGAGTTATGTTTGAAGAGATGTACAAAATCTCATCTCTAATCCAAATTGAAAATTGGTTTCCCTAATAAATTCTGACAAAGCTCTTAATTTCACTTGATTATTCAAGAAGATAATCTTCAAGTCTATCCTCCATTTCTTAGATTTACATCCACGAGATTATATAATATCCTCACGAGGTGCCAATAATGTCCACAGACGTTATGACACACCAAAAAGTGTCATAGCGTCCAAGGACGATATTACAATTCTTAAATGCGTTATAATGTCCATGGATATTGTGACACTTTCAAAATAGATATGTATTGGAAAATGTAATTGGAAATTCCTTTAAAAAAGTGTTCTGGATAGGCGCAGGGATATTTCGAATGGTGGCGTGTCATAATGTTCACAGAATAGTCATAATTTTCATGGACGTTATTACAATTTCAAAAGTGTCACAAAGTCCATGAGCAATGCGACCTAAAGTCCATGGATTTCAAAGAGTCCATTTCTCAAAAAAGGCTTAATTTAGCGAAGCCGGTATTCGAAATAACCCAGACTTTCCTGCGAGCGGCGGAAGGCCGGCTAACCGGGACACTTTTTAAAACGAATCCAAAATGCAACATATACCAAATTTAGGACCAATTCTTTTCGAGATATATGTGTCCCTATATTCTAAACAAATTTTCCAAAACATTTCTGTTTTAAAAGTGTCACAACATCCATGGTCATTATGACATTTTAAAAAAGTGACATAATGTCCATGGACACTATATCGCTTTATGGTATGTCATAAGGTCTATGTACATTATGACACGCCACCTTTCGAATCCCGGCATCGTTAGGCTTTTTTGATAAATGAAATCCATGGACTAAGTTTACTATCATTTACTATATTCGCATTGTTATCATTGTGATTTTCCCTCACCTTGATCTTATTGCAATCCCCGAGCTATGAAGTGACATAAGTACCTCAGCTTTGATGGAACTAAAGCAGGAGGATTTTTTAACAAGTATGTATCTGAACATATGAAGCTTCTTTGTGAGTTACTTGGTGACTATGTTTAAAACCCAAATTTTGGGAAAATGATGTTGTTTATGAGTAACTGACATACATATTTCGGAATTCCAAATATGTATAACTGTTTTTGCTGATGTCCTAAATGTGTGGAAGTAGATTTTCAATCATATAACAGTAATCCTAATTAAACGATTTCTACAATGAGCTGCGCAATGCCAACTCATTGAGTGTCCGAGTAAGTCCATTACGCCACTAGATCAAGTTAAAATTAATTGTATTGCTAATTCGCAAAGACCAGAGCTAAGATTATTGGATTTTATTCAAATCATTAAATGTAAAATGTTTCGAAGATAAACTAATTTTTTAATTTAAATGTTATTTAGCTGTTAATTAATATGTTATCCCTTTGCATTTACTACAAAGAAACCAATTTCTTTAAAATGCCCCCATTAAGACACCTTAAACGGAAACAATTAAATATAAACTAATCTAAATTAACTTCTACACACTTTAACTCCAATGTATAAAGATGTTCATCTGTATACGTATTGAATTGCCATTAAAGAAACAACAATCAAATAAGATATTTTTGCATATTATTATAAACTCATCATTATATAGTAATTTCTAATACAAGATACAACATATGTATGCAAAGATGTAATGCCAAGTAAAACATGTAACAAAATTTCACATTCAAAATAAGAACAAGAATATAAATGAATGAAGTGGAAATGTCTAAACACGGTATACAATCAATAAATTAATAATTACAAACTATAAAATGCGACGTTGCACTTGATCAGTTCAAAAATTGAATAAAAATAAAAGACGAAAAGAAAATAAAAACGCGCGCAACTAACGATCAACATGCAGCAAAAGCCAGAGCTCTTTATGGGAAAAAATAACAATTACAATGTGTTTAAACAAATTTTTCTTACACACAGCGACACAATGTGCAACAGACAACAACAACGACAACAGAAAAAAAAAACTATAAACTGACGACGCTGAAATGAACAACAGAAATAAACAATATTTATATGATACCAGAGCAATATTAAGATGAAGTACGACTATATGTAAAACAAAAGCGAAGAAAAAAAAAACTTAAAACAGGATTTGACTCCCAGTGGTCGCGTGGTGGTTCGCATGATGTTTGCATGCCAACACACACTCCATGAGCAACCAGGCTAGCTGGTTGGCTGGCTGGCAGTCAGTCACTACGTCAAGACAAGATACTTCAGTTATTTAGCCAAGAATAAAAATATCTACAAACATAAAGGCCAGCACATTATACTTAATTTTGTATTCGAATATTCATATGAGAGCACAGCTCATCATTAAGCGGAGGCATGCAGCAACTACTTAATACTACTACCATCACCATCACTTGCTGCAGCACAACAAGCAATTTAACCAACAATATCACCATCGTCATCGGCATCATCATTATCGTCATCAAGAAGTAATCGTCACAGCCTCTGTAAAGTTAAAATGCATCAGCAGCATCGGGAGCATCAACGTTATTTTTTCTTGTGCCATCTTATTCTGCTGGTGTTTTTATTTTTTACAATAAGAGACGATCGACCGACATCATCAGCATATTTAACGGCGGTAAAATCAGTTCACCACTAAGAGGAACAACAACAAATAACCAAACAATATTAAAACCTTATAAATTCATGGTCTTTCCTTTTTTTCTTGAAATTGCCATCAAAAAGTTGGAAAGTATTTGGAGTTTTACAAATGGTTTGTAACAAGAGAGTTTGTTTTTTTAATCAGAGATTCAATTCAGCCATAACTAATCCAAATACTAAATTCAGGTTATCATATTGCGCACGGAAGTTCTCCTAAGGAAGTTATTACTTTGCTTCTTCCATAAACGCTTCAGTATTGGTGACCAATTGGGTCAGGTAAGTAGTCAAGTTAATTTTCAACTTTGATCAAGTGGTTATGCTAAGATGTAAATGCATTCCACGATCGAAGTCTTACAGCCTCGACACTTCTATGTAGCATCTCTTAATTTGGAAGCGGCGCCTAGTGATATTTTGGTAGTCTTACCAAAGAACGACCAAAGGAGAAGTGGTTGTCCACGTTGCCATTCGAAACTGCTCCAACACCGAATTGCCACCGAATGCAACCAATGCCTACAAAACTGAGCAGAAGTTGTCTACTGATCATTCCTTAATTTAGCAGCAGCATCAGGAGACATTTATGGTAGCCCGATATGCAAATACATAGTCAATCAATATATATCTCATTGTCATAATGATCATAATGAGGAATGATAGGAAAGAATTAAAGTTCAACGCAATCATACCACGACCAAAGATGAAGCCAACAGTTGTTCTCCATGTTTCCATCCGTAACTTCGAAAGCAAGCAATGCTTCCGGAAACCGAGTAGAATAATAATCAAGTAAACTACGAACTCTGCTTTAGCACTACCAATCCATCCCTCGACGTGATTCGCACATCCACAGGCAACATCAAAAATTCGCCAAACAGAACAAGTTTTGCACCAATTGGTTCCTGTAAATCCAGATAAGGAACACCATTCATATGTGAGTTAAAAATTGGCCCAGTGTAAGTCTCGTCGAACTTAAAACACATTTCTTATTATAAGGTCTTGTTCTCTAATGCTTAACAAACTATTGTGGCCTTCTTTCAATGAGAAACGTAAAAGAAACCGTATTACCCTAAATAGGCGAGATATATCGAGTTTGATATATAAGTCGACACTGGGTGATGGAAAAGAATGGTCTTCCATCATGTCTGCGATTGCCCAGCTCTAGCCGCTAAGAGTTGCCAGTACCTTCACATTCAACCTTGTGAGATATCTGGGCCTAAACTTAATGACCTCCTGAGATACGTTATTCGCACATCCAAAGCAATGTATGTAGCAACTGTTGAGAAGGCAACAGAAATCCCGATCTTCCCGCGAATTGGTTTTTTTATTACAAATTCGCCAAACAGAGCAGGACAAGTTTTGCATCAATTGGTTCCTGTGGATCCAGATAAAGAACTCCATTCAGCCGTGAGTCCCCATCGAACTTGAGACATATTTCTTATTATAAAGTCTTGTTCCCTGAGTTTTACAGAAACTACTTATTGTTGATACAACAAAGGTTGAAAAAAGATGGCATAACTTAGCCGAAGGCTCCCTTCTTTCAATGAGAAACCTAAAAGAAACCTTATTACCCGAAATAGGCGAGATATATCGAGGTTGATATCGGTAATAATTCGACACTGGGTGATGGAAAATAATGAAACGGTCTTTCATCTACTCTCCGAATAGCAGTTATCCAACCTTGGTGGTCTAAAATTAATGACCTATTTAGATTTATCACGGCTACAGGCTGGATCTAATACTATACAATACAACATCTGAGTATAGTGTTCCTGTCAAAATGGACTCCCTTTTATTCTATTTGACTGTTCGCACGCAGTGAACTACCCCGATAACAAACCAAAATCTTGCCATAAATGTGGTCAGATAGGCGGTTGTTGCTGTAACAGTTGGTAATCTTTTTCCGAGATCACCGTCCATGAGGTCTTTCCTATATAACTGTATAGGAAATAATGATCAATATGTCCTAATTGAAAATTAAGTTGGGTATCCAAAATTCGTTACGACCGATTTTATTATTCTTAGCTTTAGTTTAACTTTTGGTTTCAGTAATTTTGTCTATAGTGTGGCAGATCTACATGCACTATCGTCTAAAGGAAAAATAAACACACCAAATAATGAACAACAAGAAAATCGAAATCGTCATATTGCATAAAATATATATTCGTTCATATTCAGTGTCAAGCACAAGAGTAGTTTTGTCTTTCGCAAAGCAATGTTAACAAATCATATGCATACGCACTTACTTGAACTGCAATACACTTGTTGTTCTTCGTTTTAAGTTTATCGAAGACAGTAATAACAACTCTAAGGCACTTGGAAAACCAATAAAAATTAAATTTTAGGAAAATTACACTTGCAAGAGGAATGGGCGCCATCAAATATTGCCCTGCTCTGATCTAATACAAATCGTTTATTCCTACAATCTTTACCAAACTGCACTGATTTCTTTACAGTTTTCGATGGCACTAAAAGCAAAAACTATAACGAAACCGCACTAAAACCTTATAATGACAAGTATCATCGTTTGTCTTCATCATTATCATCTGTTGCCATCATTTATAGAGATTTTTATATACGCAAGCATGCAACAAATATTTAACAATTTCGTATATATGTATATGTTGCATATTAAAAAAAAAAAACGTATTGCATGCAATATTTGCAGCAACATTTCTTTTTTAAACCTTGATATTATTTGTTTATAGTTGTGGTAAGTAGATGTCTCTTAGGTTGTATTAAATAATATATACATTTCATTATAAAGATTGGTAGAATATGACGTCAGTAATGCCAATATTTGCATTAAAAAACTAGTTCAGTTTTGTAAGTCACAATGTCTGTTGTAGTCTTTTTTTTGTGTCTGTCTGTCTGACTGTATGTTTTGGCCTGGCAGTCTTTTAGTTGACTTAAAGATAATATATCCATGTTAATACGTTAGCTGTAAGTGCCTTATATTTTGCTGTTTATTTTTAGCGATATTGAGAGTAGAATTTCATTATTCTACTTAAATGATATTGTTAATAATATAAAGAAATTAGATAATATATACAACCGGATAATATAGTGGTATTTTTCTTTTAAATTTACTGTAGCCCAGTACGTTCACTTTTGTTGGTGGCAAACAGTAAATGAACTCAAAAGGTTGATTGACTTCTTTCTTTTTGCAAAAATAAGTATGTAGTAAGGTGTGTTTCAAAATTATAAGAACAAATATATTTTTCGAATTTCTCTTCAAGTATTGAATGGATCTACAAAAAATTTGTACAAATAATACATTTTTGCATTTACTATTTATACATATACAAAAAAATAATTTTGAGATTATTGTTGTTGCATTTCTGGAAGTTTTCCGTTATTTTAATGTTGCATAATTATAAAACCAAATCAATAAAAACCTATTATGGAACTTAGTAGGCCAAAAATCTTGGATATAATTGGTCCTAAAATAAAGAAAAAAATTGTGTCTTTGATGTACCATGTAGATTTTTTTCATTCTGACCCTGCAAAAGGTAAAATTTCGGCCATAAAAGACCAACTTTTGAAATTTAGGCAAATTGCTCAGAAATTGGATAGGATTGAGAAAGTTGTTATTTTTTTTTTATTTATCGTGATAATTGAGCACAAACCAAGTGATCAGCATGACAGAAAACTCTTTCCCAGCGAGAAATACCCCATATTATTCGTAAAAAGAACAATTCAACTTTGAGTTTAAAATATATAAACGCTCAGATTGGCGTTTCAGTGCCTAAAATAACAGTGTGGAGGACAATTTCAGAAATAAATAATTCAAAATAATTAAAAATGATGCAAGTTCCGCGGTTACTACCCCATCATATTACTGCAAAGCTCCAGTTCGCGAAAGAAAACATGCAAGTAAATTACATCCAAGTATGACTTTATCTATTTTTTTGTAAATGGGAAAATAACTATAAATTTTACATCAGTTTATATTTTCGAAGGAAAAAAGTGGAATCCAGATAGAAAATAAGGATATTGGGGAGATATGAGCAAGGATTCCCTACACTTTCCCAAGAAAAATTTTGGTGATGGGTTGCTGATGGTTAGTGCAGCTTTTTGCTCCGACGTCTGCCTCCAATTCCAATTTCATTCATGTAAAATTAACAGCACGTCCTTCGCCAGAACTCTAGAAATTAATTTTGTGCTTTTCATGACACAAAGTCCAACAAAAAACTAAATTTTCAGCAAGAAAACGCTTTATACCCAACATAAGATTTTTCAAAAACTGGTTTAACACCAAAAATACACCTGCTTTAGAGTGGTCAGCAGTGCTGACTAGATGTAAAGTCCATGGAAAGTCTATAGGGGATACAACCCAATCGAGTTTACTTGGGAAATCAACGTACGAAAGCCTTAATTTACGAAAAAATGGAATTTCACAGGAATCATCAAATATTTATCAAAATATAATAAAAACTTTAGTAAAAAGTGTGAATTCTGGAATACTTAATCTTCTAAAATATAAGGGAGGCAGAATTACCAAATAATTTTTTAAAATTGTGTTTAATTTTTAAAAAATAATGAAATGTTTTTATAATTTTGAAACACAGACAAACTTGTTATTTGAAAAATATTAGAAATTACGAAAGAAATGGAGACAAATTGCACATCCATGAAAAGCACGTTCAAAGATGATCATGTTTCCAAAATAATTTATAAAATTTATTAAACATTTTTAAGAAAAATATTATAATAAAAAGTGTTCTTATAATTCTGAAACACACCTTATTAAAAAAGATTCATACTTGTAATTTTGTTTTCAAAATCCCTGTTTGTTGGTGAAGATAATGAGAAAATGTAGCAGTATTTAGATATTAATATGTATGTATGTATGTATGTATGTAAGTAATGATTATAAAACTGATTTGAAAACATAACTGTCTTAATAAAAAAATAATTATTTGCTTGACTGATAATAGGGTTTTACTTTAAGTGTAGATGAAAAAGGAAGTTTGTGAAATAAATTGTAAATGTAAATTTAAATAATTAGTTAAGATAGCTGAAAAGCTTATTATTTAATGAAGAGAAATAGACACGGACTACTACTATCCATAACTTTCGTTCACAAAATTCTTGATGGTGCTATCAATTTAAAATGCTTATGACAACACGATTTTAGAAACTGCCAGAAGATCTATTTAAGACCGTTATCTAAAAAACAAAAATCAAATTAAAGAACCATTAAATTGGAAGGAATTAATTGAACTACAATTTAAAGATTTTCAGCTTATTTCAAATTTTGATCTAAAAACTAAGTCTCTTACCAATTAAGATGAATGTGACCCACAAAGTATAGAATGTTAGTTACAGCTTATATCCTAGCTATTGATTGCGATTGACCATGAGGGTAGAACGGACCCGTTTGGTCGCTTATTAATATAATGCTAAACTTCGAAATGGTGATCATCAAATAGACACATGTGAATTACGGAAAAAAATAGTTAAAAAGTCTGATACGTACTTAATTTTCTAGTTTTCGAGTTTGATGTTGGTCAGAAGGCTTTCAGACGTTGATAACATAAACCAGATATTTATTTTAACCCCAAGTAATTGCACCTCTGTCTTTATTTTTGACGATTTCTTTACGATTGGCATATAATTTCACTTCTATTCCAAAAATAGTTGGAGCTATATTATATTTGTGCAACAGAGGTCCCGCTGGAATAACAATTGATAAGGCATAACTGATAACTGGTAACACGCAGTAATGTACTTCGGTGTCAACATTCCTCGACCCAAGCCAATCTGTCTCATTTCAGACCCCCGGGGTATGTTACCTCATCTTGGTGTTATGACATTCCGAGAGAAAAAAAGTGCTATCAATATCTCTAGTCTGCAGGGACCATAAACTGGTGATGATAATATGTATTTAATATTGGGTCAAACAAAGAACCACATAATTTGGTACCAAGGGAAAAGGGACTATAAACTGGTGATGATCAAATGTATCATTGCCCTTACCATGGAACGATTTGACATGGGGTTGAACCAAAGAACCACATAAACTGGTACCACGGAATACGGTAGCACGTGATATATGGTAAAGTCTATAATTCAGGTTAAGTACGGTGCTATTGCCGACACAACAGTGGTGTATCTGTTGTCTCGGCAATACCAGCCATCCTTCTCTTCTAATTGTATGAGTTTCAGTCACAACCATTACGAGTCCTTACCAGAACTAATCTTGTATTTACCAGTGTTCCTCTAATTAGCCGTGAGTTAAAACCTCCATTAGTTTAGATACCTTGAAAGCAAAATCACAGATAAAACCACTTTACCGCAGGGTTACAATACCGCAAGTTCACCTAGATAGCATGCCCAGGTTGGGAGAGAAATGAGACAGTGATAAACATCATAATCATAACAGTTCTTAAGATATTGCTACCAGGGCACTCAATGACACGTTTACTCCCAACTGTCCTCTATATGAAAAAGGTCTTAATGAATATTGGAATGGGTGAATATAGTGCCACGATATTTATGGTATCTCATCAAGTTAATAAGCACCAGATACCAAATTCTAATAAGCAGAATAGTTATGAGAGATTGTTGGCACTATGTGTACTTATCTTTGACCAAACTTTCAAGTTAATCTGACAAACGCAAAACCATTCGACGCAACAAAAGCTGAACTGAAAATATCTGTGAGGGAATCCCATAAGGCCTCTTGGAATAATGAAACAGTGGGTAGAACCACGAAGACCCTAATGAGAGCAAGACGAAAAATCTCCTCAAAATGAGCAAGTCTGAAGTTAGTATGATGGTACGTATTCTGAGTGGACACACAGGATTACGAGCACATCTATGCAAAATTGGACGTGCGGATTCAGACGAATGTAGAGCATGTGGAGAGGATAGTGAAACTCTGGAGCACTTCCTTTGCCACTGCCAGGCATTCGTCGAAGTTAGATCCAAGTATCTTGGAAGTGATGTTATTCCGGAAATTATATTCCTGACTCACACTGATTGGAAGATTCTTAGGAATTACCTTCAGGAAACTGAGTTTATGAACACTGAAAAATAATTCATTCAGTTCCCTTTTTTTTTCATGATAAGGAGCGCACAACAGGCCCGACAGTGGCCTAGGTGTATTTCTTCGGATTTGATGTAATATACATCCTTATATCAACCTAAACTAAACTTTCAAGATCAGAATACTGAAAAGGGATTAATGATGTGCAAGCTTCTTCAAATATAATAACAACTTTTTATCTCAGTTTGAAGTCTTACTTGGTAACGCAATAGGATGTTCATATTCACATGCTGTAGTAATATTGAGGACTGATTGATGAATAAGGCATGTCGAAGCGTACATTACTTGAAATAAACCATAACTATTTTGGCTTTTTAATACAGAAAATTTATAAGATATCTCGCCTGATTGGACAAATGTAAAGTGTATAATGTATCCACGTGGCAACTACGGCACAAGCTGCTTATATAAAAAAAGGAAAAAATTAAAACCTTTATAAAAAGGCTTCTTTTAAAGTAAATAATACAGTAATTTTCCAATAGTTTAAAATTATTTTAAGTCATTAAAAATAAGGTAAGAAAATATAAATGATTTGCTATTTTCAACTTTATTTTTCTTAACACAATTTTCTTAATCCTGCGAAAACACCTTAAAAACTTAATAATGTTTAGCTAAGAAATCATCATTTAACACTTCACATTTAATGCCAAATATATACATATCTGAACCAAAAAAACAACACTTGACACTGGTAGAAACGGTGTTAAGTAGGTGACTCAATTAGTCTGGCGCTAGTTTAAAAAAACAAATAAAATTTCAGCCCTAACACCAGCATAGCCACCTACAAAATTTCAACAGAAAATTGCAAACGGAAAAAACACATCAACAGTTATGTTTATTTAAGTCGTCCCTCTAAAAAATATTTCTAGAGATACAAATCTTTAGCTGTTTTTAAACTACACTTACTTGCAATTTATGCTGGGAGTATTAAAAAAAAACTTTAAAAATAACACAAACCTGTCTTAAGAAAATACAACCAACGAAGGAGGAGAGTATGTGAAACCCAGAGCAGTACGAGGACATGATGATCTTGCAAAAGAAGTTATCACTTATTTGTATGTAACTACATTTATCATTTAACTTTATGTGACATTTTAAGTAAGACCGAATGAATGAAGGAACTAATTTTAGTTTCTTCTCAAAAGGAAACCGTCATCTAAAGCGACCAAGAAAGAGAGAAGTAGCTGCAGCAGCAGCACCAGTAACGACAATCAAATAGTGGTAGACGACTTTTATAAGATTTTTGTAGGCCTTTATAAAGTCATAAAGTTTTCATGGGTCATATTTTTGTTGAAAGTCACTAATTGGATCATATATTCTTCATTGTGACGATTTTCATGTGCGTTAAAGTATAAATATGACTGAAATGTTTTAAGTAGTTTATAAACATTGAAGTCAACTTAAGAAAACGGCAAAAACAAACACTAATTGGATCAGATTTGTATATACTCTATGGTCGATAGTAGTAGACGTTGATGTATGTAAGTGAAAAAACGGAAATGGTTTTAGAGAAATATTAGAAAACAAATATTTTTGGATTAGTTAAAACTAACTAATTTTACTCCAAAGATATTTTATTCTTAGAGATCATTATTTCCCAAGATCATCATCAGAAATTGTTAAAAATATAGGTTTACTAAGCCCCAATATCATCTGAGAAGACGGGTGCATCCCATATTCTCATGCCGATCACAACTTCCTTATATCAATGTCATACTTAAACTAAACATTTAATACAAAATTTTAACTCTTGAAATTTTGTATTTTTCACAACAACGCATCATCATCATGTTTGTAGATCAATGACACTTGTTGCCTTTGCCAGCAGAGGGATCATCCGTCTTATTTATCATTTTTATTTGTATAAAACTATAATTTTTATTAAAGAAAATTATGGTTTTTAAGCTAAAAATTTTTGTGCATAAATTTGGCTCAAAGACACAGAAAAAAAAAATAATCAATAATTCATAAAGCTAATTGATAACGCCTACTTTATGTTTTTTCCATATGCGTGTGTATGTTTTAAGCGAGTATCTTGTGGCAAACTTAAATATTATATATGAGTTTAGAAGACACAAATCTTTTGGCCTGACAATGTTCAAATATTAGTTAAAGCCTTGTTTTAAAGGAGCGCTAACATTGTTAATCTATGTCTTTTAGTTTATATATTTTATTTATACGTAAAGATTAAAGTTGTTTGAGCCGCTTTTTTAGAAATGTGATTTTTTGTTTAGCTTAAAAGTTTGAGATCATATTTGAGGATTGATAAAGATGCGTTGGACGTTGTTAATCCTTTAAGAGATGTTTACACTTTAATTGAAAATAAATTCTCGATTTAAACTGTAGACAATCTTCGATATATTCTAAATTTCTATACAATTGTTGATTAATTCTCAATTTTTAAACAAAATTATCTGTAAATTCTCAATTTTTACATAATTGTCCATAAATTATCGATTTTAAGAAAATTCTCGATAAAATGTAAATATTTACAAAATAGTCCAATAATTCTCGATTTACAACAAATTTTCTATTTATTATAGACAATTTTTAATAAATTTTCTATTTATTTTAGAAAATTTTTAATAAATTTTCTGTTTATTATAGAAAATTTTTAATAAATTTTTTTTATATTATAGAAAATTTATAATAAATTTTCTATTTATTATAGAAAATTTCAAATAAATTTTCTATTTATTATAGAAAATTTCTAATAAATTATCTATTTATTATAGAAAATTTCTAATAAATTTTCTATTTATTATAGAAAATTTTGAATAAATTTTTTATTTATTATAGAAAATTTCTAATAAATTTTCTATTTATTATAGAAAATTTTGAATAAATTTTCTTTTTATTATATTTATTATAGAAAATTTTGAATAAATTTTCTATTTATTATAGAAAATTTTGAATAAATTTTCTATTTATTATAGAACATTTTGAATAAATTTTATATTTATTATAGAAAATTTTGAATAAATTTTATATTTATTATAGAAAATGTTGAATAAATTTTATATTTATTATAGAAAATGTTGAATAAATTTTATATTTATTATATACAATTTTAAATAAACTTTCTACTTATTACAGAAAATTTTGAATAAATTTTTAATAAATTTTCTATTTATTATAGAATATTTTCAATAAATTTTCTATTTATTATAGAATATTTTCAATAAATTCTCTATTTATTATAAAATATTTTCAATAAATTCTCTATTTTTAGAATGTTTTTCACAAATTCTCAATTTTTATTAAATGTTCGATAAATTTTCTATTTTTTAAGAAATTTTTGCGATAATTTATATTTTTAGAAAATTGTCCACAAATTTCTCTTTTTAGAAAATTTTCGATAAATATTCTATTTTAGAACATTTTCGATAAATTTAATATTTAAAAAAAATTTCGATAAATTTAATATTTAAAAAAATTTTCGATAAATTTCTATTTTAAGATAATTTTCGATAAATTTCTCTTTTTAGAAAATTTTTCATAAATTTTTGATTTTTAGAGTAAATTTTAGATTTATAGAAAATTTTAGATAAATTCTTGAAAAATTTTAAGATAATTTTCGAAAAAATTATATTTATAGAAAATTGTCCACTAATTTCTCTTTTTAGAAAATTTTCGATAAATTTACTTTTTTAGAACATTTTCGATAGATTTACTATTTAATTTTCGATAAATTACTATTTTAAGATAATTTTTGATAAATTATAGTATAAATTTTCTTATAAAAATATCGTTTTATAGAACATTTTAGATAAATTCTCGATTTAGAGAACATTTTGGATTAATCCTTGATTTTTAGAAAATCTTCGATAAATTCTTGATTTGTAGAGAATTTGCAAAAAATTCTAAATTTTTAGAAAATCGTCGATAAATTTTCGAATTTTAAAAAATTTGTTTGTTTTTGGAAATTAACCGATAAAATTTCTATAATTAGAAATATGTATTTCTAATAAGTTTTTATATAAACTCATAATTTATTGCACACATTCTAGATTTTAGATAATTTATATAAAAATTTAAATATGAACTAGATTCTAAATTATTTTTTTTTTAGAAAAATTTCAATAAATATTTTTTTTTTTAATTTTTTATAATTCTTTTTATGTTTGGAAAATGTTTAATGAATTTCTAATTTTTTAAAAATTTTCTATAAACTAATATACACTTTTTTTTAAATTTTCGATTTTTTATGAAATTTAGCAGTTTTATTAAAAGTTATATCGAAACAAAGGAAATGAATCCCCACAACATTCTGTGCTGTACGGAGGCAAGAATAAAGTTTCTGATCTGGGAAAAAAATAAATATATATTCTGTAGACCCAAGCCCACATAGAAAACCTTCCTCTTTAGACTAAGTTTTTTATATACAATTTTTTATTATTAGGTTTTAAAGGGTTACATGTTCCATATAGTTGTGTTTTTGCAAATATACATATATTTCCTTAAATTATATTCTCCTTAGGTGGCTGTCTAAAATATATTGATGCCTTATTGATATTCAAATAAAATATTTAGCACGCGGCATTTAACGTTTGAAGACAAGGCGGTTGTTTGAAGTTTAAAATGTATTTAACAAACTTTAGAAACAATAAAAATATCAAAAATCTTAACATCACACGCCCGAGGTGTTAATATATGAAAATAATGCTTAAAAACTCACTCAAAAAAACATATTAAGGAAAAATAATTTTCCAGAAATAAACTTTGAGATCATTTGCAGATAGATGCAAAGGCAGTAAAAATATGAAAAACATTTTGCAAGTTTTAAAACCAATAATTTAAGACAATTAAGAACATGATTTATATAGCGCCAAAATATCTTTTTTTTCATAAAAATTTAAAAAATTTATTAAACGATTTTTACTAAAAAATCTAATCAAATACTTGTGAAAGATTAAAATATTGTTATTTCAAATTATAATTTTTCACACCTGGTTTTCCAGTAACAATTGAGTTCTAAACACGAAACAATTGAGGCCAAACAAAAAGACCTGTCAAAACAAATATTATAGAAAACAACAAAATTTAACCCTTAGTAGTTGCCAAGCATTGTTTCGAAAAACTGTCAGTTTAAGACCCTTTTTATCGAATACAACTCTCTCAAATAAACGTAAACAACACAATCAAGCCTGAGAAAATGAAATTATTAAAAAATGAAACAATTGTTTTATTTAAGAATGATAACAATACTAGGATTTAACTTGGGAAAAAAATAGTGAAAGTTCTTCCGCTTTTTTTAAATCCAAAAAAAGTGTGTATGAGTTTTCCATTTAATTTTTGTGGGGGGAATTTTCATGTTTTTTAAGCTGCTGTATTTCGTTTTTGATTCTTTTTAAATTGTTCTTTTTGTTTTTTAAGACTTTGTTTAAACCTGACAGTTGAAGGGTTAACAATAGCTTGTCTTTTTTATTCCGAAGAGGAATTTATTGTATTGTAGAGAGCAATCCAATTGTTCACTTGTCAAAAACTAGTTCAACTGGGTTTTGTTTTGAAGAATTTGAGTTCATGGTATTTTGTGAGACAATTGTTAAGAAATAAATTATTATCAGGGTCAGGGTTAAGGAAAAGTGTTGATCTCATGACACATTTTTTTAAAGAAACTGAAATAAATAAAATTTACATAAGAAAGTGATTTTTTTAAGTTGATGTTTATTTGATAGCATAACATCTTTATAAACGATTTACATATATAGTTTTGTGTTAGTTCTTGAAAAGGAAGTAAACTTCAAGATTTCAATTTTAATCTTGACTTTAAGATCTTGAGTTTTAAAGAAGGTAGGAAACATAATTAAAACAATAATTTACACATTTTAAAAATTATAATGTGATGCTAAGGTTTATAAATCAAATTGCATGAAAATCTAATTTTGACAGAACGGTTTAAGTTCTTTAATGGACCGATGATCCCAGAAGTTGGTTATAACTTTTGTTTGAAATCTATAGAAGTCTAAACGACTGGATCACCAATTTTCATGATATGTTCAGTGTTTTTTTCTTTATGTCTGGCAGGAAAGGAAAAGTATTTAAAAATATCGATATTTTGAAAAAAAAAAACTTATTAGTAGAACTAAATATTCAAATTATGTATGAAGATCACTTCAGAAGTTTAATTTTGTGTGTGAAAAGGATACGAGAACAACTTAGACATCCATATGAAGAAATGCAAAAATGGGCGGGCTAGCAATAGTGGGCGTGTGACTTCTTATATATTGAAATTCGTATATATTGGGATATGTTATCATCGTGAACCTTCCCCATCTTAATGTTAAGTAAATCCCGGGATAGAAAGGTGTTACCAGTACCTCTAGTATGCCGGAACTGAAGTCATTGGACTAGCGGTTCAGTGCTGCTGTAAATACAACAGAGACCCCTTTAGAGGAATAACAGTGGGACTAGTCGTTGATAAGACTTGATGTCAAAATATACAGAATAAACCAGGGATATACAGATCTGTGGAATGTCGCATGAAAGAGTAGAGTGTTAAATTTCCTTTCATTGTAAGGCTATTTTCAGCATTTACTCTGTTCATAACAGAGATACCACTGTTTGCCCCTGTCAATAAGTACTTGTCTTTGTCTTATTTGATGGAATCGTACTTTGGTCAATAGAGGTCTCAGTTCATTTACATGTTTGTACACCGAAGTGATTCTTGTAAAGCATATAGAAAATTTTGCATTGTTTCAGCGATGGTCAAACATTAAATAGCTCAAGCAAAGCACTTCAACGTAGTCAGGAGTAAGTCATGTTTAAAAATTGCCATCTACGTGTTGCTTGAAGATCAAATTATGCTTACAAAAGACCAGCGTAGAATAACAATGACAAGGTAAAAATGAAAAAATTAACACCAATAGTTCTAAAATTTTGTACGTTTAACTTCACTATCAATATGAATATTTCACTAGCAATGTAAATATTAAAGACAAAAATGGGCGATACACCAATAGTGGGCGTGATACCTCCCATATGTAGAAAATAATGAGGTGAATTAAATATTGATATCTGGGAATCTATAATAGCTGAAGCCTTATGATTTTATAAGTGTAACTCAGTATTACACCAGTAGCAATAGAAGTGGAAGTTCGAATATCTGGAAAGCAAAACATGCTCGAGTCATTAGTAAAGGGGACTTTTTAATTGAGAACATTTTGAAGTTAGACATACTACGTTACTATGCCTTAACCATTCTTTTACCATATCTTAAGTTCGAATATCTGGAAAGCAGAACATGCTTGAGTCATAAATATTAGTAAAATGGACTTTTTTAATTGAGAACACTTTGACACTTTAACCATTCTTTTACCATATCTTAATAATACCTATTTGTGAAACTCCCTATCAAGTAATCAAATTTTGCTCTTTTAAACTAACAAAAAAACCTTTAAAGCTTACAAAGCATACTAAACTTATTTAAATTAGCACGCAACTCTACACACAAACAATAAGTTTAGGAAACTGACAAACAAAAAAAAAAATACCATGATAACAACATTTAACCATATCATCTACCATTTGTATCTCAAATATATGTATACTAACTTTAAGCTAAACAACAACTCGTTGACCTGGCCACACTTCACCAAATAAAAAAACTAAGAAGAAAAAATTAAATAAATGCAAAGTACAAGTATTTAAATCCTTTTAAAACGAACTGCTAGCCAGTCTGCAGTCTGTGTTACACTCAGCCAAGGGGTAATTACCGATCATGATTTATTACATAAAATCTCATAATGTTCTATGGATTTTTGCCATGAATAAAACCTTCTTACTTACACCTTATTCTTAACCAAAAAGAAAAAAATCTGACTCCTTCGCTTATTAAAGTTAGGGAAGCAAAATGTGTTGGAGGAAAAAATTGAACTTGATACGCATAAGTGACTTTGGAATATATACATAAAATTCGTATGCCAAGTAGTGGTTCATTCACAGCAATCGATCAGTTCAGCTACGCCGCCCCATTTGTTTTTCTGAGATTTTTTGTTCTTTGTTTATTATTTTAAAGAATAATTGAAGATTTTTGGATTTGTATATGGTGGATTATTCTTTTTTTTTTCAATATCAAAATCTTCCGCTAAAGAACATAATGAAAGAAAAACTAGAGTGATAAATTTGGCTAAAACGACTTATTTATACCCTTCACAATAGCAAATTTATAATAAAAATATTTTATTTTTATCTGGAGCGTTCAAAAGACAGTTTTTAGCGAATATACGGACAGACAAACAGTAAGGCCACGTCGGATAGAATAATATAAGTTTCGGATTCCAAACATATCTTGAGCCTTCAGAAAATTGATTTCAACAAACAACGGACATGGAACAATTGGCTCCTCTAGTTAGGCCTTGTATGGTGTTATGGTCCTCCTAAATGCGGGATGGACTTGAGTTATGGCAGACTTGGGTCAAATACAGGATTTAATAAATTTGTTAAAACAATCGTATTTATGAAACTTAGGAAAAATGTTAAAAGATCTGCGAGCTGCCCATTATTGGTGCTTATTATAAGGGTATTGCCACACCCCCTTTCCGCCCCTTTTCATTACATTGATTTAAAATATACAACCATTTAACACTATTTATTTTGTAGTGTGTGTCACGCCCAGGAATCAGGAAGAAGTTCTGTGCCAATTGCTTTAGTTCTTCAAGATGGATAAAGTACCAAAACTTTCAAAAACTGAAAAACGAAATTTGATTTAAATATTAATTTTTCTAGAAAGTGTCACGACCATTATTTTGATTCCTAATCCAACTTGAGATTAAGGATTTCATTTAATAATAAAATTTAAATAGAAACACGAGTGAATGAACATAATTTTAATTAAATCAGCAAGGGATTCTGAGCAGATTGCTAAACATAACTTCAAAATACATCGGAGCATACAGTATTAGAAATTTACAACAATTTTCCCATTTTTTAATAGAAAACATTAAATTCCAGAGTTTCAATAATAAAGTTCAAAAAGGAAAAAAATCAATTTGTTTGTAAAATATTGAAGATATTTTTTCCTTTAAATCCAATTGACCCTCTGTAGCATAAACAACCAGGAACTGGAATAATTCCTATCTTATTTTCAAGTTCTTTTAGCTTAAAAAAGTGCGTGTTGAATGTATTATACACACTGTTTTTTGGGGGTTATATAAAGTAACTGAAAACGGAAATGCGGATTTTTTTATATATTATTCATTACAATTTACCTGTTACATTCATTCACTCAACTTACTCCATTCATTAAAAATATATCTGCTTGTAAAACTTAAAAATCTTCTTTGTTAAAGTTTTTAAACATCTTTCATCATGCAAATATAGAGGGACACGTTGGATAAATTGACAAGCAACATGTGTCTTAACAAGTTTAAATGAAAATAATACTTTATCATTTATTTAAAAAAAAAAACTGTTTTATAGCTGTAATAAACTTATTTTTTCACTAAACTACTTTAGTATAAAATTAATTTTTTTGCAAAAATATATGTATTTAAAAATAATTTTTTTCTTAATTTTTTATGGCAAATCTCCTTATACTGTTGGGTAGATCTCAGACTGTTTCTACGTGTCAATGAATATCAATGGGAGATATTTATTTTATTCGTAGCCTGTATGATGAATGATGTTCAATAATTTTATGTGATTTTTTTTTTTTGGGTTCGTATTTTATTTAATTCTCTTTTTTTTTGTCTTTTGATGATGATTATAGACATCGCTGTTTTTTGTATTCCGACTTAGTTTTAATTTTTAGTTTATTTTTCTTTTTGGCAAACGTGTGCCAAAATATCAGACATCTATTACATGTCATTATTCTCTTTAATACTATTATTAGTTGTGTTTATGAGGGTGATTCTATGGGTTATAAGTTCACTTTGGTATTATTTGCACCTGGTCATGTGTTTTGAAAAAATATTTTGTGAATATTTTACTTTGAAATAGAATTATTGTGTGACATGCAATCTAGATATAATTTTATTAATATCAGATTTAGTATGTAAAACAATTCATATACATTTTTATTAAAAATTATATTTTAAAATTTGGATTAAAAAATAATTTTGTGAAAAGAACGAGTTTTTATTGAAAATTCAAATTTTAAAAATCTAATTTTTAGAGAAAATGTCATTTTTACAGACAAATTTATTTTAGTGAAATTATTATTAAATAAAGTATTTTAAGTTGGACTTTTAGTTAAAATTAAAATTTTTAATGAAAAATCGATTTTTTAATGAAAAATTATTTTTTTTTAAAAATCGAATTATTAGTGAAAATCATGTTTTTATTGAAAAATTAAATATTTTGTGAAAAATGGCATGGAGTCTTAAAAATTGGAATTTTTAGTGAATAATTAAATGTGTAGAAAAAATCAAGTCTTTAGAGGAAATGAAAATTTTTAAGAAAAACGCAATTTTTAATGATAAATCTAGATTTTAGGAAAAAAATCACTTTTAATTTAAAAACAACAAGTAAAAACAAGTAAATTTTTTATATTCGGCTGGGCTGAATAACAAAACTATAACAACAGGCATGGATAAAAATATTTAACAAATTTTTAGAGATTGTCTCGGATTTTTCTTTCTATCTCCATTATTTATGGACCGATTTTACAGATTTTTAATAAGAAACATCTTCTGACAGAAATATTTAAGATTTGAGTCCCAAGAATATCTGAAGTCTTCAAAAAATTTATTTCAACAAACATACAGCCAGATAGACAGACAGGGCAGGACTAATAATCGAAAATTTGTTGCAAAATCATAAAAAATGAATTAAAAATATCAAAAGGAGCATACGTTTGGGAACATATATAAAATTAGAATTAATGTAAAATTTTAACTGATAAAGATATTGGAACTGTTACCAGTTATCTCATTTTCTACATACAAATACTGAAATTATTAAAGCGGAAAAAATGTTTTCCAAAAAATGAGTTTTTAGATAAAAGTGCCCACTGTGATGGTTATTTACCGTGTGGTAGTAAAAATACTTTGTTTATATTTAAGGAACATATATGGATATATAAATATGGACCGGTAGTAAGGATCGGTGCATTGCGTTTTAAAATTTTTTTTATTCAAATCAAAATATTTTTTTTAAAATTGACCAAGTTTAGATAGGTTGGTAGGTGCGGTGTCCACTTAACTGAGCCGGGTTTTATTTTTCACGCTTGACAGAAAACTAGAGGATATTTAAAAAAAAAATTTACAGCCCTCTATAGGCCTCCAAGTTTAGATAGGCTGGTAGGGGCAGTGTCCACTTAACTGAGCCGGGTTTTATTTTTCACGATTGACAGAAAACTAGAGGATATTTAAAAAAAATTACAGCCCTCCATAGGCCCGTCACATTTAAAAAACTAAAAATAGATCGGGAAAATTTAAGATTTAAAAATATTTAAACCTAAATATTTCTTAAAGCAAAATACACAAGCTTTTTTTGTAGATCTTCTCAAGGAGTAGTTATTTTTTAAATTTCAGCCCATTCCTATCATTAATGGATTTTTAGCGATTTAAAAAAAATATAATACCCGAGATTAGCAATTTTGAGGGGCTACCCACTGGCCCCCATTCCGTCTTCCACCACCTGCAACTGTCAATCAACTTGAAAACACCTCAGCTTAAAACATGTGAAGTTCCATTGCAATATATCCATTGCGAAATATCCAAAAATAAAAATGTCTAAACCACTGTGCGAAGGTTAAAGGTATAATAATTTTCTAAAACAAATCGAACTTTGAGTTCAAGTGAGAAATCAAATAAAATACTTTAGTAGTAAAGTGAATCAAAAGCAGGGCTGCCCGATAAATTTGTAGAAATATCGGCAATTTTTTCACAAAAAAACGGCATTTATCGACACTTACAATTAAAAAATCGACAATACATCGGCAATTGAAAAAGAAAAGAACAATATTTTGAACCAAAGGAACATATCACAAATTAATAAAAAAAGCACAATATAGTTTTTACATACATTACTCATGGAAATTTTATTGAGGATATCTCTAATAAAAGAACTCTTTCTAAGGATACACCGAAACTTTGTGTCACTTTTGCAGACAAATTTAAATGTATAATTATTTGTTGAAAACTATCCGGTTAAATATTTTCAAATTTTGGTAATGAGTGATGTAGTTATTTCATACATTACTAGGCAATGAGTGGTCGTTATCAATAATATTAATTAATTTTTTTCAATAGGATTTGTAGCCAATTGTATAGAGCGTATGTTTAATAAGGAATTATTAACTAACCCTAGTCGATATTAGAAGTTTTTTGAAAAAATATTATTTTTTACATTTTTATTAAAACTATTACAAATATCACAATACTTGTCAATAGAGCATCGAGTAAGAGAAGAGACTAATAAACACAGAAAATAACTGTAAGGCCGGTTTTAAATCAAGGAAAGTCGGGTAAGCACATTTATAACCAGTTATTTTCTGATCATTGTCGAACAAAAATAAGTTATTATTCACCCAAAAAGTAAGTACTTACACTTTGCTCCAATATTACCGGCCTATTTACCGGGTAAGTAAAGATTTTGCTGGGTAAATTTTAATAATGGGAAATTATCCCCAGATTTTTGTTCAAAATTAGCTTTTTCACAAAATGTGTAAATTTTTTTTCGAACCTTAAAAAATTTTTTAAAAATTTTGAAATTTTACACTCTTAGATCAGACGTTTGGAAGCCCATTCAGGATTTTCATACATAAATTGTGTTTCCTTGTCATAATATACATATATCGCGATCCAATTAACACTGCTGATAGAGCAAATAGTATTTTACTCAAAGAAATCAATCAAAATAAAAAACTTACAATATTTTTGGATTGGGTAAAAAATCGGCATTTTTGAAAAATCGGGAAATCGGCACTTTACTATTTTTAGGGTAAAATATCGGCAAAATGCCGATAAATCGGCAAATCTGGCAGGCCTGATCAAAAGTAGGAATCCTAAAAGTTGTCTATTCTCGCAACATAAAGAGTCAGAGAGAGAAGCAAGACCCAACGTCTGAGGAAATATCAATAAAAAATATTTCATAAAGCACCCGCAGCATCAAGTGGAACCAAACTTAGAATTTTAAAGAACTTAAAGTAGTATTTGTAAAACAAATATTAAACCTGAAAAATACATAGAATCTCTGCCCTTACTAAAGGACTCAGTAGCTAAATACACATGTATAAGTATAAAATAAGTGGTTTGGTCAAGGGTTGGTTTCAAAATTTACATACAGAGCGTTAAAAAAGGAAGAAACAAAATATTTACATTTGTTCATTACTAAAAAGGACCCGCTTATTTTTCCACAAGCATTAGTATGCAAAACTCTTTGTATTCCCTACAAAGTATTTGCATACATCATTCTGGTCATTGTTCACACATAGTGAAAAAAGGATTATGTTTATGCATGTTAAACATATTCTATACTATTGTCCTATCGATATCCTTAAGTAAATAAAACTCAAAATTACCAAATGTTATATATACACACACATGATGACTTTACTGTTTTTTCTTAATCCTTTGATTGTTTCAATTGGTTGCGGGTTAAATTCAAATAAGGCTATGAATACAACTTTTAATTGCAGCCACTCGAAAAGTCAACGAACAATGGTTACATCTGAAGTACCATGTATTGTTTTCAAATTTTTAACACTTTTGTAAGGAATTGTTTCGCTTTATTGTTTGATATTTATTTGACTAATAATGATGAGTAAAAAATAAGCAATATATACCAGTATAAGGGTTTGGTATTTGTTTTATTTTAGTAAAATAAAGGATACTTTTATATGTATGGATTCGTTACATGTTGGCGCTGTTGAAAACAAAGCAAACATATCATGTCGTACAAATATTTTGACAAAGGATACAAAAGAAAATTGAGTAATAAAACATGGTAGAGAGCATTGGAAAAAAAATAGATTCTAGGAAAAATCACCCAAAATAAATATGTGTCTATAAATGTTTTGGTAGTATGGGGGTAAATAGTTTTTTTTTTTTACAAAGGACAATTTTGATTAACAGAACGTAAAAGATATTCGTAGAAGTTACTTTACGAATTTTTAAAATGTTATAATATTTTCGTCTAAAATGTTTTTGTTTTACATTTAATTGAATGTGTTTTGAATAACGAGTTGTACTTATTCAATAATTTATATTTTAATTATAACTACATACAGTTTGCATTACTTCTAAGTACTCAAATAATGACTTACATATAATCATATTATAAGGTACTTTTGATTTTTGCCATTGTTTGTACATTGAAACAATTTTGAGTTCGCGGAATCCAACCAAAATGTATCGTACTTCGCATTTCTGTTTGTTTTAATTCCTTCTTCGAAACATATACAAATATACATACTTCATTGCATATTTATTTTAATTTTACATAAATATTGATTAATTATTTGTTATAGGATTTTCATATGAATTAATTAAAGAAGAAAACCCTAAACCATGCACTTGTTAATCAGTAAACACCCCCTAGAGTGACACCAGTGTCCTGGTTTTCTACTACTAATGACACTGGGCACAAGTCATATCATATCGCAGCACTTGTCTGCCATTCCAACTCAAACTATTTATATTTATAATTATTTATCTTGACTACTGCACTATGTACCTTAATTGTAATTAATTACAATTTCAATTTACTCGAACAATACAATTTATATTGACTTTTCAAAATATTGTTCGATTTTAAACAGAAATTTCTTATACAATATTTACAAAATATTGATGGTTTTTCGTTTTAACGAGCCGTCCGCATGAATATATCCTGTGGTGAAATTATGCAAAAATTCAAAATAAAAAAAAATTATTCAAAAACAAAACAATAATAAATGTACATATTTTAAGCAAAAGTATTAATTACTTGTAAACCACATACAGCAGCAGCACTTATTATTTAAGAAAAAACAAATTGTTATTGAAATATTTTTATTTATCTCTGTAAAAGAATCTTGTAAACTACTTGGTAAGCAAAATCTTAAAAAAAAAAAAAAAAAAAAAAAAAAATAGAAAGATAAATTTGATAAATATCTTCGATAAGAGAGGATTTTTTCAATGTTTTTACATTACAAAACATTTTTACATTTTACATGTTTGCATTTCAGTACTTTGTATACGTTTATATTCACATTCATCAATGTTGCTTTAGTTTTTTGTTTTGTTGAAGGTTTTTCTTTTGCCACATGAATAATGAATATGTGGTTTCTATTCACAGCAGGTATTATTTCAGTAGTAGTTAATATTAATTGGCAATTGGGATTAGTTGAAGCCAAAAAAAAAAAACTGCTAGATTTTTCGCAGAATATTTTTTTGGGGTTTTATTGTTTAGTTTGAAATATGTCTATACTAAAATGTTTGGAATTTAGGAAACTAAATATATGTGTTTTTAAAAATATTTAAACATTTTTACTTTAATATCTAATGTCATAACATCCATTAATATATTATAATATTATTTTAAAATAATTTTTTTTTTGTTTTGAAACAGTTTTTTTTTTCTTTTTTTAGTTAAAAAATTTTATTTTAAAAACATATAAAATTTTCTTCAAATTAAAAAAAAAAAATATTCACACATTTTTAAATATTTTTTTCACAATTTTTTTTTATGTTTACAAATTTTCTTCAGAAATTTTGTAAATTTTTTTTCATATTTAAAATAATTTTTATAAATTTACAGAAAATTATTTTAAAAGTTTTTCTAGAATTTAAATTGATTTTTTTTTTAATTTTTACAAAATTAATGTAGATATTTCATCCCTTAAAAACTATTTCGAGAAAACTGGGCTGGATAATTCCTAGATTAACCTCAAGTCATAAAATTCTCGAACGTGGCCTACAACACAAAACGCTGACTGGTGAAGATCTCCTCAAAATGGGCGGTTGTACCAGAATATATCTATATATAAAAATAAATGTGTGTTTGTTTGCTTTTATGTTTGTATATTTGAAGCTTATGGACTACCAAACGGCTGAACCGATTTTCTTGAAATTTGCACAGTGTATTCCTGTATATCTGGAAGAGGTTATAGGCTACTTTTTATTTTGAAATTTCAAGTGAGCGAGGAGCCACGCCCATATTAAGAAAATATTAAATCAGTATATCTGAGATAATATGACAGTTAGAGTCCTCAAATTTTGTCGGAGTCAATATGATTATTTAGGATAAAAAGTAAGCGGACTAGCTGCAGAGGGCGTGGCACCCCCCATATAAATTAAATACACAAATTGGTTTATCTTGAAAACTATAACTAGAGTCCTTAAATTTTGCACAAAGAACTTTAACATCCATGTAAATATTTTGGGTTATAAATTGGTGGTCTACCAATGAGGGGAGCGGTACCTCCCATACGAATTAAATACAAAAATTCGTTTATATGGAAACTAAAAGAACTAAATTCTTGGCACCACCATATGAATTAAATACAAAATTTGATTTATCTGGGAAACTCATAGAACTAAATTCTTCAAATTTTGCACGAAGAACTTTAATATTCATCTGAACATTTTGGAAAAAAGGCGGACTTTCATTTGGGGGCTTGGAGCCCCCGTATGAATTAAATAGAAAAATTTGTATATCTGAAAACTATAAGAGGTAGAATCTTAAAATTTTACATGAAGAACTTTGACATTCATGTGAACATTACGGGAGGACTTTTAATTGGGGGCTTTGTACCTCCGATATGAATTAAATACAAAATTTAATACATCTGGTAAACTATTAGATTAGAAAAATTTTTCATAGATTACATTGAAATTAACGTTCGGGAAAATTGGCGAATTTGCAAAAATTTGAGTGTCATCTCTCATATTTAACAAATTGTATATGTGGAAAGATATTGTAGTAAGAATCTTCAAAATCGTTATATATAAATAAAAATCCTGATCATTGTAAAATTTAAAAAAAAATGTATATATTTTTTCAAATTAATCTCAAAAATTTGTATTAAATTTTTATTGTTAGAATACTTTTAGTCTAAAAAATTACAATTAGCGCATATGAACTTAACGTCTTTAAAGGAACAAACAAAACGTCCAATAAGTACTACTACTACTACGTCCAATAATTTTGATAAAATTTTAGATCGTTATAAACTAAAAATCACGTCAAATTATTTCAAAAAAATCAAAATCCATTAGCCTATCCTAAAAAATTACTACTTTTTTCCTGTAATAAGCTATGAGATCTATTACGACAAAATTTAATACAATTCTTTTGTACAAATTTTAGAAGTGTAGAGAACCTCACCAAAAAGGGTGTGGTACACGCCCACTTCGTATGTTAGTGCTAATTTTGGTATTCTTGAGTACAGTAAAAAGCAATAACATAAAATGAGACTAACTGAATCAAGCCTTTGAAGATTAAAATGCTTTAATAAGTATAGGTAGGCGTTGTTGTAATAAGGATACGCCCACTTTATATCAAGTTTATATCAAGTATGTGCATTCGATTTAATATAATATATTTAAAATTTAATGCAAAAAGATGATTGTACTAATAATTGTAAATTTTTTCGGGGTTGCAAAAGTTAGCTTATGAAACTCATACTACATATACATATTATCGAATGCACCTTATGTATATTTGAAAAACATATTTTTCATAAACATTATATAATATTTAATCCTAATTAATAGACTTTTATATGCCATTTAAATTGTATAAAGATTTAATTCAGAATATAAATTATTGATCTGAACATACATACGGTCAGACAGACTGACATAGCACAATCGATCCCGCTATCAATAAAGATTGAGAAAGTGGAATCATCAAAGTACTGATATTAATTTCAAAATTCCATTCGAAAACGAGAGTAAAACGTAGTTTGCTAATCAAAGTTCAACCTCTAGTTATCCATTTATCTTAATACTCCTTCGTTAAAATCGCTTCCTTACAAAACTATTCTACTGATAAGATGTCACTTTGATGCCACCATTTTCTTCACCAAAAATTAAATTATAAATTTAAAACATGTCTCTAAAAATTCTCTACCAAATGATTAAGCAATTAATTAAGTATTTTACGACCTCCCCTTAGAAAATTCATGTTCTAAATAAAAACAACCATATAAAAAACACCTCATAATTATTCCGGACATAACACCAACAGAACATGATCTACTAAACCAAAAATAATATCAACAGTTAAAGTAAAACAGGTGATTTAGTAGAACATTTCTGGAGTTGTTGATAAAAATCACAAAATAACAAGGATATAAATATAAAAGGACACTTCGTGTTCTTCTTGTACGAAAGGAAATCAGATAAGGAAGTGAAAGTTGGAGTAAGAGTGCATGCAGTTGTCACAATATGAAAGGCGACAGTTAGTTTGGAGTTTTAAAATAATTTAAAATATGTTTTACAATAAAAATTATTAAAATTCTGAATGAGATAACTTTTGGAACAAATACATTACTCAGGGAATTTTAACCTTCCTTAGAGCATTCATTCCCCCGCAATTTCTGCTGCTAATCAAACTCAATACATTTGATATGTTACCACAAGAACAAAGGACTTAGGAAACGAACATGATTTCATTTCAAACAAATTTATTTTTATTGTTCTTAAATTTTCTATATGAATTTAAATCTGTAATAAGATATGCCTTATGTAACTTTATGATTTTTATGTTTAGTTTCATATATATATTTTTTTCTGTACAATAAATACACGTGCCTTAAGGGCAAAAATATCACATTACTCACTGGTACTAACAAGATGAACGAAGTGTCTAAATTGGTGTTGAACAATATTACCACAAAGTAACAAAAAAAATGAACAATAAAACAACGGAAAAAAGAAGAGGGCCAATGGCAAAACAATTGAATACAAATTGCAAAAATATGAATTGATCTTTGGATGTAAGAAAAAAAAAAAACTATTACAAAAACAGAACACACACGTATGAAAGAAGGTGAAAAAAATCTCAAGAAATGTATACATTTTAAAAAAATGTTAGAGATATTTTGTGCTCTACAAAAATAACCGATTATTTTCTTTAAATAAAACAAAGGACAAGGACCACACCTTATTAATCTGATAAGCCTACAAGATTTACCACAAATTAATAACTTAATAACATTAAATTTATTACTTTTACGTTTTTTTTTTTTTTTCTTTAATCAAGTGACACTTTTTATTAACACTTTCTATTGTTTGAAGGACACATAAAATTTTTTTACACAAGTAAAACCCACAATTGAGTTTGAGAACTATTAAAAAACGAGGAATTATGAAAAATTTTCTTTTAAAAGAAAACAACCTAAAGATATTCCTTAAATGATGTTTAACTAGGATAACATTGTAAATATTTTTTATGAGTGTGTGTTTTTTTCTAACATTTCAATTAAATAGAAGACCCTTATATTTTATTTTAGTGATGAGGATTATTAAATGACAAAGCACTTTCATTTGGGGTGCCTTATAATAATTTCATATTTTCTTTTTTCTAATAAAATTTTTCAACAGAATTTAGATGTTTGTCTGAAAGAGTATTAGAAACGAATCACAGCATGTATTGAGATATTATTAAGAGTTAATAATTCTATTTATAAGCGTATTAATGTCAAGAGATAAGGAATTGATATTTCATTTAATCGATTATTTAAAATGCCACAAACTATATAGATTTGAGAGATAAAGGACTCAATTAGAGAAATTCAAGGAATTTCGAGAAAAAAAGGGATAAAACTAACAAACGACTTTTGGAATATTTTTTAATAGTAATTTAATAGAGTTGGAAGTTATAAATAAATTTTTGGCATGTAATAGAGAAAAAGTAAAATTTAATTTATTGATCTCCAAAATTTGCCCCTTTGATAACTATAGGTTAGGTTAAGTTACATGGGTTGCTCGCTAGTTAGCGAGTTCAGACGGAGGCCTTGTGGTCCATTGTGATACCCTTAGAATTGCCATTCCCTTATGTTGAGAGAATGGTTTCCCTCCCTAATTTCGTTCTTGCGGTCTTCGTGAAAACCAGTCGGTGTTCCTAATAAAACCGATCATATTTACTAGTGACTCATCTCTGAGACAGTCCAGATCATGGAAAAGAGCTCAAACAAGATAGCAGATGTTGTACCGATTCCACTTCTACTTCGTCCAAACAGTTTATACAGTAGCTATAATGTGAATAGCTCATATTTTCCGAAATAAGTATAATCATACAGTAACCAGAAATTGCACCAGTTAGAAGCCGAATCGTGTTCTTACTAAGAGACATGAGAGTCCTATCCAGGCGCGTATCCACGGGGGGTGGTGAAATTTCCTCCCCCAAAAACCGAAAATTTTTCATACAAAATATAAAAATGAGGAAAAAGGAAAAATAATATAAGTAAAAAAACAAAATTTACAACCCCCACCCCCAAACGCTTGAGCTGGATCCTCGCCTGGTCCTATCCGTTGTCAAAGTGGGCCAGAGCAGTCTCGATATTATACAAGTGCTGATATTTGACCAACTGAGTTCCGTCGCACTCAAAGCCCAGTCATCTATCAATTTTGATCAGGGGACCAAGGGTTAAGTCTAGGGACGACCCTTTGGTTGCTCATTCATCAGATATTTCAATTCCCCGGATGCCCTCATGTTCTTGAAACCCTATCAACTTAACGTAATGTTTTGTCAGTTGTACCAATGATTGAATACAATTGAGAAGACATTTCGACTTAATAACATTGGAGTTAGGAGACTTGATTGATGTAAGGCTGTCCAAGTATATACATATGTACGGTCGAATTTTCCCGGATTCTTCTCGCTGCTATACCGATGGCATATATCTCTGCCTGAAGAACCGTACAGGTGTCTGGTAGACGAAGAGACAGTAGAAGATTCAGTTTTTCAGAGAAGATTCCCGATCCCGTGCCCATTTCTGTCTTTGAGCCATTACTATAGATTGACATCAGTGTTCGCGGCCCAATCATCCCGTGTCGGTATTCTGGTCTTGAATGACCTATTCAAATTCTTTGTAAACAGTATGTTGTTTCCTGCCCCATGATTGGCTTGTCTATCTTTTGTGGGATGGTGCCATGACCAATGCGATCATGTTTCAATCCGTTCGACTGTTAAAGTCGTAGAGCAGATTTAGCAAAAATGCATGTCATGTACATATATATAAAGAGGAGTTATATTTAGCATCGTCTCTAGACTAACCTAAGGGGTGGACCTCAAACAACCAGTGATTGCAAGACATGATAATCTTTGTACCTTATTTAGAATAGGGAGTTAAGTCTTGGTATCCACCGCTCTCCACCAAACAAGAGCTCCGTAGGTCAAAATAGGTCTTATGACCACGGTGTATGGTTTGAGATCCCATCTCTTGCCATAGTGCCTTCTTCATTCGACTCTCAGCATTACGTTTCCACGTGAGCTTAGAGTCTACAATTACGCCAAGATATTTGACTTCGCTTGAGGTAGTCAGAATGATATCATCCAAACGCTGAGGTCAAAATTCTGGAATTTTGTACCTCCTGGTGAAAAGAATCAGTTCGATTTCGGCCGGGTTGACACTCAGACCGTTTTCCCTGGCCCATGATAGTAGAACGCTGAGGGCCGATTTCATGATTCTGTTCATATTGTTGTCAAGGTTGACCGTGCAAAATATGAGGACTCTAGTTTCCTACATATGCAAATTTTAGTATTTGATTAATATGAGATATGTCACGTCCACTAATTTTAGAACGCCTATTTCTCCCATAAAAATTCAATTTAATACTCAAGTTACTAGTACAAAACTTGGTCACTCTAGCTTTTATAGTTTCCCAGATATTCGAATTTTAGTATTTAATTAATATGAGAGATGCCACGCCCACTAATGCTAACCTGCCTATTTTTTACCAAAATATTTATAAGGATGATAGTAGACGTTAAAAAGTGAACAAAAATGGCAAAACAAAATTTTGCTTTTAGTTCCTTCTTAGGCTTATTACTTTCTAATTTTTCACTGAGTGTGAAAACTCGTAAAAAATGTGGAACATAAGGAATATCAGTAATTTTTTTCCTTATTACAAGATATCGAACTGCTTCGACATTAAATCATTGGTGATTTTAGTAAAATGCTTCGCATGTTTATAGATTCATTTGGTTTGCAAGAAATAGAAGTCAAACAAAAACACTTGATTTTCGTAATTTTTACATCTTTTAAAATCACTTTCCTTTTCTTCTACTTTTACTCCCAACTTATATATTTTAATAATATATAACAAGTGTTTCATTTATTTCCTTGAAACCGGATGTTTTCCTTTTAACGCTCACCTCCCAGATTAAAAAAAAACAAAATAAAATCATTAACGATTACAACTTTTTAAAAATTCATTAATTTTTTTCTTTCGTTCACATGTACATTTTATAACAATTATCATTTTATTTGATTTCAACAAGGATTAAAATACATATATTTGTTGCTGTTTTTTAGTTAAAAACATTTTTTCAACGCACGCAATATAAATCCTTTTTGACAGCTTCCTTCAAGACATGTGATCTGTGTAACTGACATGTTTCGCTTTTTTACTGGTAATTACTTATTTACACAGGTATAAACATACTATAGACTTGGTAAAGAAGCGTTTCTGGACCGTGTTTATTAAGCCATTAAAATTATATCAGCGCAAAGTAAAACAGGAAATAAAAATTTAATTTTAATTATATTAACAGCAAAAAAACGCATACAATTTGTTGTTGTTATTGGCTACGTTGTTTTAAATGAAATTAAAAAATGTTTTTTTCGGTTGTTTATAATTTCGTACATTTTTCTTCGATTTGATTTGGTTTTTATCTGTTTGCTGTATTTCCTTTATATGAAAACAAGTGAGTAATTAATAGTGATGTGGATTGTAGTTTTGTATTCAAAAAATTCCAAAAATAAGTGTATAACATTTTTTGTCTATATTACAAATATTCGACATTGTAATAACGCCCACTAAATTTTCAAGCAGCTGTGTACTTGTTAAAATAATCTTATTTAATAAGAAACACTATTAAAATTATTTTAAAAGGCACTAGGTGCTTATTTTTAGTTGTTTGGATGGTAATATAAAATAATTTTTTAAAGTAAATATTTTATAAAAGTTATAAATATTTTCATATTTTTGGTAATTTTAAAATTATCATTTATGTCAATGTCACAATTTCAAGCTGATCCCTAGGTTTAGAGGAATTTTGCGATAATTTTTTATTAAATATTTTGCAATAAAATTTAATATAGTGACATAACATAAGGTCTACATGTAGTTCGTATGTTAAGAAACAGCTTAATTTTTCAGTATGCCTATAAGCAGCTTTGTAAAATTTCTGCAAGTGAGTCGAAGTCCTTTACCAGAAAGACAGGTTTTTAGCATTTTCGTTATTCAGAATATGAGTTAGTATAACCCCACCCAAAAAGGGGCGGTTAGTGCTAATTTTTGTATTTTTGAGTACAATGAAAAGCAATTATGTACTTAACAACATATAAATCGAATTAAGGCTTGTAATATCAAAACAAGCGTGATAAGGACACGTCTACTAGAAACTTTATGCAAGTAAGTGAAAAAATTTTAGTAAATTAAATTTTTTGTTTTAATAAATAAAATAAAAATATAATTTTTATGATGATCATGCCCACACCCAAACACTTTTCCACTTTAGTTTATTAATAATTTAGTAAAATGTATAAACACATTTCATCATTAACGATAAAAATTTATTGTTTGTTAAGCCGATCATAAAGTACTTCTATATCAGATCAGATCTAAGTAATACAGACGGTAAGTAGTAGTCATTGAAAAGTAAGTGGTTATGGAAGTACAACTCATTAACGAGTTTTTGCTGGGTTGGTAGCGTTATAAACAGCATGTGCTATTCTTAAGGCTTTAATTTCGATTTCATCAATTCTCTGATTATGTCACTTTGTCCAATTGCTATAGATTCTGCATATTGAAATTACCAACGAATTTTTAATTGACAGATCAACCTTGGATGAAATTGTTTCGCAAAAGCTAGGTGACAAGTTATTTTAACATGCACATAACCTAGAAAAAATTCAATTGGCCTTCCACGGGATACAAAGAGACAGTCAGGTAGTTAGTCCAACGAGCTAATTTATTAGCTAATAATTAGCTGTTTTAACATTTAAAAATTAAATTCCCTCCTAGGCGAAAGAATCATAATTATTTTATTTATAATGTACAAAGAACCTTCAATTGTCTATCTCCTGCATTACGTGGTTACACTAAAGTAATGATTAACTTCACATACAATGAAAGTAGTGTACCTTCTGTGTTTTACTTGGAGGACAGTAAAGTAATGAATATCCCCCTGAATACAGTCTTCGCTCTCGATTACGAAGAGAAAATTGATGGCGAATAACCCAATGTATATATACAAATAATTAAACAAGTATGAATTTATAGTCGGTCATTGCTGACCATATGATACCCTACACCAGTGATTATGTTAAATTTATTTAATAATATTTATTTAAATTTTTACCTTAATTCAGAAATATTTGAACAATTTGTTGACAAAAGAGGGATTTTCTAAAAGAGGGGTTAAATGAGGGCAGGGGGTTAATATGGTCCTATATTAGTGTTTATAAGTGATTTTTGAGCATCAAGTCATTTTTTGAAGGGAACTTTTAATGGGGGATAGGGTCAAATGAGGCCTGATCATTACGAAAATTAGCAGTATCATAAAGACTTATATAAAACTAAGTTTTGCCGATTTTTGAAGTGATACAAGACATATAACATATTTATGAGCTCAAAACCCCTATTCGGATGGTACGGTTGTATGGGGGCTATACGAAATAATGTACCGATTTTAACCATTTTCAATTCGTCCTTGGGTCAAGAGAAGAGTATGTGCCAAATTTCTGCATGTAGAGTGCGCACAAAGCTTACATGAACACAGACAGACAGACAGACAGACAGACAGACGGAAGGACATAGCAAAAGCGACTCAGAAAATCAGCAGTATCATTAAGACTTATATAAAACTAAGTTTTGCCGATTTTTGAAGTGATACAAGACATATAACATATTTATGAGCTCAAAACCCCTATTCGGGTGGTACGGTTGTATGGGGGCTATACGAAATAATGTACCGATTTTAACCATTTTCAATTCGTCATTGGGTTAGGAGAAGAGTATGTGCCAAATTTCATCAATTATCTTGAAAATTGCTGCCTGTAGAGTGCGCACAAAGTTTACTTGGACACACAGATTGACGGACATAGCAAAAGCGACTCAGAAAGTGATTCTGAGCCGATTGGTATACTTTAGGACCAATATTTTTGGGTGTTACAAACATCAGCACAAACGCATAATAACCTCCTATATATAGTGGTTTAGGGTATAAAAAGGTGGTTCGTGGTTCCCTGCGCTAAACTGATTCATAAGCGAGCTAAATTTCCATAAATTATCTTTAAAATTGCGACCTCTAGTTAATCGACTCAGAAAATGATACTAAGCCTATTGGTATACTTTAAGGTGGGTGATCAATATTTTTGGGCGTTAGCACAAACCTATGATACCCTCCCAACTTAGTGGTGTAGGGTGTAATTATGGTAAACCAGTTAGTTAGACTTTAGTAAAAAGACTGACTATTATGTCTGTATTGATCAAATTTATCTCGATCCAGTGACATTTGTTCTCGAAGCGTTATCAAATGTTATTTCCAACGACTACTTCCAACTAAGTTTTAATCGATTACTTGTACTTAAACAACACTATTTAACACTACAAAAAAACTAAATCATATTTTATTACATACTTATCAAAAATAAAAAAAGAAATCCAAAGTATTTCATTCTTTAATAATAATTTCACCTACGATTAAATTGCTCGCAGCTTAGATGGGTGGGCTGCTTTGTTTTCTGATGATGATGATCTTTCTTAGTGCAATTTGTTTTTATTTGCCTCAGATCACATGACCAATGAAATGAGCGAATAAAAATGCAATTTGATACTTTAAACAAAATGTAGCCAATTCTCAATATTTGCCAGCAAAGAGTGGGGATTTGTTTGCTGGTGTGATTTAAAGAAGCTTGAAACATGAAACACATGAATGCTCACAACATAGTGAGCACACGCGTATTAAACAAAACGCAAATGCAGTCGAAGCCAATTATCAAAATAAATAGCAATCAATTTATAAGCAACAATGCAAAAAACACGTAAAAAAGCATAGACAAGCGTATAAAATTGTAACAAAATGCCTTTAAGTGATAACAAAATAAAAGAGAAAAAAATATGAAATTTGATATTTATAAGGCTATTAAAATGAAATTTAATTTTGAACCTGGATGAAAAGAACACAAAACATTTAAGGCAATTTGCTAAATAGTTTTGAAAAAAAATATTGAAATATATTGTTGACCTTGTTACCAACAGTAGTTAAGTATTTTATAAATTTATTTACAAAGGTCAAAGGTAGCTATATTAAAATAAAGTTTTTAGCTATAACAATAAAACGTCTATAAAAATTTTATAGGTTTTTGCTACTAAAGCAGCAATTTAAAAACTTCTGTTTTTCTTAGCACATGTTTGCTGTCACCAGATGTTCATGTCCATTTGATTTCTTAGAAATATTTTGCTAAATTGTCACCATTCTATAACTATTCAATTTTTTTTATTAATATTATTTTTGTCATAATGAAAATTTTCACACTTCAATTGACCTTGCTACCATAACTAACCCATCCATTCTGTTTTTTTTTTTTTTTTTTCTTCTAGACTAAACATTTATTGACAAACATTCTTCAAGGTTTTCATGCTTTGGCTTAAATACTATCAAAATATTTACAAATTTGTATTAAATTGTGAAATTAATTTATATACGCTTTTACGCTTTAGTTAATTGTTTTGAAAACATCTATTTAGTTACATTTTATGTTTTTAGTATTTTGCAATCTGTTAAGGTCAAAACCTTGACCAATTTAGCGAGCACAAGTGTATTGTTTTTGCCCACTACTAGTCTAGGCATAGAATTGCCCAAATATCCTTGTTTTCGTGTTTGTTACGCTAAAGTTAAGTGTTTGTGTGTGTGTGTAAGGATGTTTTCAATGTTTGCTGGTGACTTTCTCAGCATGGCGCTTAAGGTTATTTAAGAATTATACAAAACTCATTAGAATGCAATAACCAACGTTTAAGAAATATCTTGGCAAATTTTGTTATTGTTGCTAGAAGAAATATTTAAACATTTTTATACTAGTTTTTGGCAATAATGTTTTAAGAATAGAATTTTCTTTTATGAATTGGTTATGGCTTATTTGTTTTAAAACAATTTGCATTGGAATTGGGATTAGAAGAGAAACTCCCTGTCTCCTAACAACCTTTTCATATTCTACATTCCAATATTTTATTTGGAAAAAAATAAATAGAAAATATTCTATCCAAAGAAAATTCATAGAAAATTTTTCCGTTACAAGAAAATTCATTGAAAATTTTCAACAAAAAGATAATTTATAAAAAAATATCTATAAAAAATATTTAATAGAAAATTTTCTATAAAAAGATAATTTATTGAAAATATTTTATAAAAAGAAAATTCATTAAAAACTTTCTATAAAACACATTCATCGCAAAATTTTTATAAAAACATAATTTATTGAAACTGTTTCAATTTTCAATAAAATAAAATTCATTGGAATTTTTATATTAAAAGACAATCCATCAAAAACTTTATATAAAAAGAAAATCCATAAATTCTTTAAATTTACTTCAAAAAGAAAATTATCAATAATTTTCTATAAAAATAAATTTTTTATTTTTCAAAAAAAATTCGAAAAATTAAGTTTTAATACATAATTTTGTTGTTTAAAAAAATATTTCGACTATTTTTATTTTTTTGTTGTTTTTGAAAAAAAAAATAATATTTTTGCAGAACATTTTATAGAAAATCTTCAAGGAACCTTTATTTTTATAAAAAAATTTTAGATGAAATCTCTTTTTATAGAAAATTTTCAATGAATTTTCTTTTTATAGAACAATTTCAATGAACTTTCTTTTTATAGGACATTTTCGATGAATTTTCTTTTTATACGAAATTTTCGATAAATTTTCTTTTTATGAAAAATTTTCAATGAATTTTCATTTTATACGAAATTTTCATAAAATTTTCTTTTTATAGAAAATTTGCAATGAATCTAATTTTTATAGAAAATTTACAATGAATCTAATTTTTATAGAAAATTTACAATGAATCTAATTTTTATAGAAAATTTACAATGAATCTAATTTTTATAGAAAATTTACAATGAATCTAATTTTTATAGAAAATTTACAATGAATTTGCTTTTTATAGAAAATTTTCGATGAATTTTCTTTTTATAGAAAATTTTCGATCAATAATATTCGATAAAAAGAATTATCGAATATTTTCGATGTCTTATCTTTTTATAGAATATTTTCGATTATATAGAAAATTTCCTATTTATAGAAAATCTTCATTGAATATTCTTTTTACAGAATATATTTAATGAAATTTCTTTTTATAGAAAAATTTCAATGAATTATCTTTTTATATAGAATTTTCGATGCTTTTTCGTTTTATAAAAAATTTTAATGAATTATCTTTTTATATAATATTTGCCTTTCCTTTTAATAAAAAATTGTCAATGAATTTTCTTTTTACAGAATATTTTCAATGAATTTTCTTTTTATATAAAATTTTCAGTGAATTTTCATTTTATAGAAAATTGTTGATGAATTCTTTTTTACTGATAATGTTTGAACAATTTTAATTTTATAGAAAATTTTTGTTACATTCACTATTTATAGAAAATTTTCTATACATTTTAATTTTATTTTAATAGATAATTTTCGATGAATTCTTTTTTATAGAAAATTTTCGATGAATTTTCTTTTATTGAAAATGTTTAATGAATTGTTATTTTAATAGAAAATTTTCAAAGAATTTTCTTTTTATAGAAAATTTTCGATGAATTTAATTTTATAGAAAATTTTCAATGAATTTAATTTTATAAACAATTTTCAATGAATTTTCTTTTTATAGATAATTTTTGACGAATTTTCTTTGATAGAAAATATTCAATATTTCTTTTTATAGAACATTTTGGATGAATTTTCTTTTTATAGAATATTTTCGATCCCTTTTCTTTTTATAGAATATTTTCGATGCCTCTACTTTTTATAGAAAATTTTCAATGAATTTTCTTTTTGCGGAATATTTACAATGAAATTTGTTTTTATAGAAAATTTTCAATGAATTATCTTTTTATGTCTTATAAAAAATTTTCAATGAATTTTCTTTTCATAGAAAATTTTCAATGAATTTTCTTTTTATAGAAAATTTTCAATAAATTTTCTTTTTATAGAAAATTTTCAATGAATTTTCTTTATATAGAAAATTTTCAACGAATTTTCTTTTATAGAACATTTTGGAGAAAATTTTTATATAAATTTTCGGTGCCTTTTCTTTTTATAGAAAATTTTCAATGAATTTTCTTTTTATAGAAAATGTTCAGTGAATTTTCATTTTTTTTATTCACAAATTTTCGATGAATTTTTATTTTATAGACATTTTTGATACATTTATATTTATAGAAAAATTGCGATACATTTTCATTTTTATCAATGAATTTTGATTCATTTTCAAGTTCGAAAATATCTAATTTTTATAAAAAATTTTCGAAAATTACTCTTATTGTAGAATAATCCTAGAAAGTACTAAATTTAAAGACCTATTAAAAACTTGTTCTTCAACATATATTTGTAACAACCATAGCACTAAACTATAAAAGTGTAGTGCACCCATAACAAACATGAAAAATAATCTAGAATTACTTAAAACGTTCAAAAATACATCTGCTTTTGGTGTAGATTTTTTCGAAAAATTTCTTTACTCAACAACAATAGTGCACATTTAAAAACCAGATGCTTTTTTCTAAATGCAACCAAATACAAACAATTAAATGTCACCCTTTTTTTCTAAACTCTGTAAAAATCCTTTACAATCATACAATCGAATAAAAATGTATAAGAAATATCTTAAGTATCAAATTCCTATTTCCATAAAAGCAATAGCAACTACCCCGATTTATACTGTTATTTAAAATAATTTTGATAAAACTAACAATAAATTTAATAATAACACATTTGAAAAGCGTGATTCCTTTTATTGAAATCTTAACATTAATGTATTCATATTCAAAGGCAGGTGCTGTTTCTCAACAACACACTCTTAAAATCGCTCATGTTCATATAAAATTATTTAAATACTTCTTACAGTATAGTGTCACACTTCTGGGTCTGTGTTGTCTTGATCTTAGACCACCGCTAAAGGTGTTGATTCTTAAAAAAAAAGGAAACATAAAAGAAATAAAAACGAAGAAATTCAATCATTAGAATAAGCGTGTCATAACCGGAGGCATATTCATACATGTTAAGAGGAATGTAATTATGTGTCATTATTTGATTGCAACAGCCAACATTACAATATGATAATTGTTTGTAATTTTAATATTTTGTTTTTTTTTTTTCTTCGCCCCGTTTAGCATGTCAATGACATCTGTTGAGGAGAACAGTTAGGAAAATTGTTTAGAAATATAACAGTTATGTTTGATAATATAACAAAAAATGGTATTGTAGTCAAACATAACAGGATCTGCATATGATTTTTATTAAAAGGTGTAATGGTACGAGATAGAAAACAAAAGATTCAAGCAACAAACATGATATAATCAAGGAGGAGTAAAATACTTATGTTTTTATACCCTACACCACTTTAGTGGGGAGGGTATATTGGGTTTGTGCTGATGTTTGTAACGCACAATAATATTGGTCCTATACCCATCTTAAAGTATACCAATCGGCTCAGAATCATTTTCTGAGTCGATTTAGCTATGTCCGTCTGTCCGTCCGTCCGTCAATGTAAACCTTGTAATCAAACTACAGGTCGCAATTTTGAAGATAATTCAATGAAATTTGGTACATGATCTTCTATCACAGGGACGAAGCCTATTGAAAATGGTTAAGATCGGTCCATTATTTCACCTAGCCCCCATACAACTGAACCCCCCAATAGGGCTTGTAATCCTTGTAATCAAACTACAGGTCGCAATTTTGAAGATAATTCAATGAAATTTGGTACATGATCTTCTATTGTCCTAGGGACGAAGCCTATTGAAAATGGTTAAGATCGGTCCATTATTTCACCTAGCCCCCATACAACTGAACCCCCCAATAGGGCTTGTAATCCTTGTAATCAAACTACAGGTCGCAATTTTGAAGATAATTAATGAAATGAAATTTGGTACATGATCTTCTATTGTCCTAGGGACAAAGCCTATTGAAAATGGTTAAGATCGGTCCATTATTTCACCTAGCCCCCATACAACTGAACCCCCCAATAGGGCTTTTAAAACTTGTAATCAAACTACAGGTCGCAATTTTGGAGATAATTCAATGAAATTTGGCACATGATCTTTTATGGTACCGTAGATGAAGCCTGTTGAAAATGGTTTACATCGGTCCATTATTTCACCTAGCCCCCATACAACTGAACACGCCGAATAGGGCTTTTAAGTTCATAATTATGTTTAATATACTCATATCTCGACAAAAAGCTGCAATAACCAAGTTGTATACAAGACTTGATGACCCCCACGAATTCCATAATAATAGGTTCTCATATGACCCTAGCCCCTATGAAAAGCACCCATCAAAATTTCACTTAAATGTCCACAATTTTATTCATAAACGGCTTAAGTATGTATATCTAAGGCAAGGTACAATTCAACTTAAATGCTTTATTATGTCAACTAAATCACATTATATTTTTGTCAAAGGTGTAGGGTATTATATGGTCGGCCTCGCCCGACTATAATTTCTTACTTGTTTTGTTGTATATTTGAAAGTTCTTGTCACAAATTGTTGATTTCTTTGGGTAAAATGTTTACAAAATTCTTCCATTACGAAAATGTTTTACAATTTTTCTTTTACAAAATATTTTAGAAAATTTTCTTTTTTTTAATTTTTTTTTTTTAAGAAAATTTCTATTGAAAATTTTTGATAATTTTTTTTTCTACGGAAAATTTTTAATGAAATCTATTAATTTTTTATAAAATCTCCTTTTATAGAAATTTTTCCATAAAATCTGTTTTCTATAGAAAATTTCTCTTTTTATAAAAAATTAACGATAATCTATATTTTTATAGAAAATTTTTAAAAATTAAATTTTAACAGAAAATTTTCGATAAATTATATTTTAATAAAGAAACTTTGATAAATTCTCTTCTTAAAGAAAATATTCTATTATATCTCTTTTTATAAAATTTGTATGAAAATTATATTTTAAAGATATTTATATGATTTATGGAAAATTGTCGAATAATTTGAAAAAATTCCTTTAAAAAAATTCACAAAATTTACTTTTTATACAAATTTTATTAATTATTAATTTTATTTTATAGCAAGTTTTCCAAAAATTATCTTTTAAAAGAAAAATTCACTAAACTGTCTTTTTATAGAAAATGATTTCCAAAATTCTCTTTTATAGCAAACTATTTCAAAATATTATCTTTTTATAAAACCTTATTTGAAAGAATTCGAAAAATTCTCTTTTAAGAGAAAAATTCACTAAATTGTCTTTTTATAGAAAATTATTTCACAAAATTCTCTTTCTATAGGAAATTATTTCACAAAATTCTTTTTATAGAAAATTATTTCACAAAATTATCTTTTAAAAGAAAAATCCACTAAATTGTCTTTTTATGGAAAATTTAAAAAAAATTTTTCAAAATTCACTTTTATATAAAACTGTTTCAAAATATTATTTTTATAGATAATTATTTAAAAATATTCGAAAAATTCTCTTTTAAAAGAAAAATTCATTTTTATCATTCATATAAATTGTCTTTTTATAGAAAATTAATTCAAAAAATTCTCTTTTTGTAGAAAATTATTTCACAAAGTTCTCTTTTTATAAAAAATTATTTCACAAAATTCTTCTTTTATGAAAAGATTTCAAAAAAAAAATCTCTTTTTTATAGAAGATTTTCGAAAAAATCTCTTTTCTTAGAAAAATGTTCTTTTTTTATAGAAAAATTTTTTTTTTTATAGAAAATTATTGAAAAATTTTATAGAAAATTTTCGAAAAATTCTCTTTACATACAAAACTTTTCGAAAAATTTTCATTTTATAGAAACTTTAGAGTAATTTTCTTTTATAGACAATTTTTACAATATCCTCTTTTTATAGAAAAACTTTACAAAAATATATTTTTATAAAAAATTTATTCACAAAAAGTTGAAAAAATTCACAAAAAATTTTTTCACAAAATTCTCTTCTTATTTCCATTTACGTATAACACCGTCCGACACTCAAAATTAGACACGAAACAGATGATATATGTAAGTCTGAAACCACAGATTAAAAAAAGCAAAACTACGTTCAAAGTTTTTTATTTAAAAAGTATTTCTGCTTAACCTACTATGTTGTAAAATATAAAAAAAAAATAATATTGAAAACCTAAAAGACAATTCGGACATATTTTTATCCTGACAGTATAAAATAAAAATAAAAAAATATTTCCCAACTCTTCTTTTCTCTTTTAAAATATTTAAATTTAAAATTTTGAAGTCCCTTAAAAAGGATACATGATCTCGAAATGAAAAAAACTCAGTTTTTACCATTAAATTGATAGTTTCAGACGTATAGAATTTTTTCTATTTTGGTATAAATCATTTTGTGACAAATCCTGAAACATATTTTAAAAAATGCACCATGAAACCATGTTGGATTCCCCTAAAAAGCATAAAAACATATTTTATTCATGTCCTTTTTGCCGAAACCACTTCTAACTAAATCAAGCAATCAATTAACTATTTTACGACCTCCCTTGAGGAAATTGTAGTTTAAAAGTACATGTTGACAAAAACAACCTAATAATTATTCCGGACATAACACCAGAAAATACACAGCTAAAATTTCGAAAAAAAAACATGTAAACAGTAGCACGTAATAATATCAACACAAGTGATACCAGTGATTTACTAGAACTTTTCGATAAAAATCACAAAAAAAACAATTTAAGGACAAACAATCTTTTGGGCGAAATTAAAAATCAGATAACACAAGTACATTGTGAGACAAATGACAGTGTCATTTGTTAACAATTTTATGGGTGTTCCTTAAAATCATTACATTTGAAATTAAAAGTAATTGAAAATACTTTTAAAAGGAAATTACAGGATATAGTGGACAGTATGAGGATTCAGTTAAAGGAAAAGTATTGAATAACGAAAAGTTACACTTAAAATATTTATAAAAATAAAATTATTTCCGACAATTTCTTTTTAATAAAGCCTTAAGATAAAGTTTAAAATATTTCAAAAATTTGACAACTTAACTGTTTTATATTTGGACAGCATTAAAACATTCAGAACTTTAAATCGCTACGTCTGTACTCAATGACCCAATAATGTCACATTGTCAATGCATCTTTATTCGCATTATATTTATTTTAAAGCAATTAAAAATAATTTGGCATCTCTCTTCATTTTCTGCATAGATTTGCATATTTATCGCATTATCAGCATATATGCAAGAAAAAAAATCAGTTATAAATTACACTTTCCATTCTCTAAGGCTGCAAACTACTTGCTACTGCTGCTTTATTTATTTATACTTTTAATTTAGTTTCCAATGAAAAATCATTTCTCTAGTCTCGTGACTACCCATAATGAAATGCAAAATACTTGAACGAGATCGCTGCCATTAACATATACATTACATATTGTTCGTATAATTATTATTTAAGAATTAATGTCCTTAGGTTTACCTTGAATATATTCAAAACAGAAATATTTCATGTCTGGGAAATACAATGTTTTTGCAACGAAAGCTACTTGTCGTTAAAAATTAAACAAGTGTCAACTTGTTGATGATTGACACCTTTTTTTGGACTGCAAGTAGTTTAAACAAAAACATTCTTCTTTTTTTTTTCTTTGTTTCTTGGTGTCTTTTTTTAAAACGAAAGTCTTGTTAAGCAGTTTTCGATCATTTAAATATTCATGATCGAGTGTCAATTTATATCAACGTTAAAATTTATTTTTTTTTCTTCAAATTTTTTCCCAAAGTTTGTAATTTTAAAAAAGTGAAAATAACTTGTTAAAATTCCTAAATTATACCAAAGACAGACACTCCTTCTTTAAAGCTTACCGGTAAAAAATTGACAAACAAAAAAAAAATAGTCTGTTTAAAAAAGAAAATTTATGAAAACGAAAATTAAAAAGATCGATCGATCGTTGTTCAGTAGTAATAAAAGAAATCAACTTGGCACGATCACACCTAATAACGGTTATTTATGCGCGTGGCTCAATTATCGTCAATACGGTGTGAAGTTAACACCACTACATTTGCACAATTTTTTTTTAGCAAACAGCCCCCTCAACTTGTCACCCCTGCTCCAAAATCCTGGCTTCATTTTTCATAACGAAATTTTTGTTGATTGTGGGCAATATCTTTAATTTCAAAGACGTTTTTCTTAATTTTTTTGTGAAGACACGAAAGCGCCAAAGTGTTGACAGGATATGCATCTCAAAGAAATATATATGTTGGCAAACTCATGGAAAGGATCTAAGGTACCACCACTCACCAAACATCACGTTTAGCTTAAAGCTGCCTGCTTTGTTTCTTACGGTTGCAAAAGGTATTGAAAACAATTGTCTGATATTTTTCGGTGATAAAAGATGAGGTGTGAAGTAAGTTTTTAAGGTGTGAAGAAAGAAATCAACAGCCGAAAAACATTAAGCATCAACAATCATTATCATCATCGTCATCATAATCATCATTATTTCGGCAGAAGAAGAACAAAATTGTGTAAAAGCACTATGGTACAGTTTAAATAAAACTAAATGAAAAATTTGCTATAACTCGTTAAATAAAAAAATAAATAGAAAATATTATTTCCAAAGAAAATTCTTTGAAAATTTTCTTTAAAACCATAATTTATTTTTATTTTCTATAAAAAGAGAATTTATCGAAAATATTTTATAAAAAGAAAATTCATTAAAAACTTTTTGTAAAACAAATTCATCGCAAAATTTTTATAAAAAGAAAATTCATTGAACATTTTTTATAAAAAGAAAATTCATTGAAAATTTTCTGTAAAAAGAAAATATATCGAAAACTTTCAATAAAAAAATTATCAAAAATTTTCAATACAAAAATAAAATTCATTGCAATTTTTATATAAAAAGACAACCCATCAAAAACTTTATATGAAAAGAAAAATCCATTAAAGATTTTCAATAAAATAAAAATTATCAAAAATTTTTTATAAAAAGGAAATCATTGAAATTTTTCCATAAAAAAATGTTCTAAAAATAGAGAATTCTTTGAATTTACTTCAAAAAGAAAATAATCGATAATTTTCTATACATTTTTTTTATAAAAATAAAATTCTTTAAAAATTTTCTATAAAAATAAAATTCTTTGCAAATTTTCTATAAAAATAAAATTCTTGGCAATTTTTCTATAATAATTAAATTCTTTGAAAATTTTCTATAAAAAGAAAATTCTTCAAAAATTTTCTATAAAAAGGAAATTTTTCAAACATTTTTTATAAAAAGGAAATTTTTCAAAAATTTTCTATGAAAAGAAATTATTCAAAATTTTTCTATAAAAAGAAAATTTATTGAAAAATTTTAATAAAAATAATTCTTTGAAAATTTTCTATAAAAAGAAAATTTTTTGAAAATATTGTATAAAAAAATTTATTGAAAATTTACTATAAAAATAAAATTCTTTCAAAATTTTCTATAAAAATAAATTTCATTCAAAATATTCTATAAAAAAAAAAAATCATTGAAATTTTTCTATAAATAGAAAATTTATTGAAATTGAAAGAAAGTACATCAAAAATATTTTACAAAAAGAAAATCCATCAAACAATTTTTTATAAAAAGAAAATCCATCAAAAATTTTCTATAAAAAGAAAATCCATCAAAAATTTTCTATAAAAAGAAAATTCATTGAAAATTTTCTATAAAAAGAAAATTCTTTGAAAATTTTCTATAAAAAGAAAATTCATCAAAAATTTACTATAAAACAAAAATTCTCTATAAGAAAAACATTCATCGAAGATTTCCTTTAAAAAGAAAAAAAAATTATAATTTTCTATAAAAAGAAAATTCTTTGAAAATTTTCTATAAAATGAAAATTCAATGAAAATTTTCTACAAAATGAAAATTCTTGAAAACTTTCTATAAGAAGGAAAGCTCAGAGAAAATTTTGTATTAAATGAATTTTTAAGGAAAATCTTTTTTTAATTTATTGAAAATTTCCAATAAAAATCAAACTCATCTAATATCCCATAGTGCAAAAGAGTACATTAAAAATAACATTTGCTTTGGCAAATTAGACGCACTCTTTAGGTGCGAAAGTACAAAGACTCATATTGTCGAAGTGCGAAAATAACTGCAAACTACATAAACGTGCCCCCAGGACTAAACAAGATACCACATGCAATAACAAGCCAACCAAGAACAAAACTTCAACTAACAATTCATTCATCTTCAGATACTTAACCATTTTCAACAGCAAGAAAATTAAAAAAAAAAATCACATTTTATTTCTGCTTTACTACGAATGAGTACTAAGCAAAAACGCTTTACAAATATAATAAAAATAAAAAAGATAATCAATAAAAATGAGCCGCATTCAACACTTTCTTGGCTACCAAAAGGTGTTGAATAAAACGAAATTTTATTCTAAGAAGATTTGATTCTTACAACACACGTTTAAATATATTTCCACCCAAAACCAAACACTCTACACTCATAAAGCAAAGAAAGGAAGGAAGAAAAAAAAGCAACATTTGTAATGATTCCTTGGTATTATTGCCAACATTAGTTGAGCAGCAACAGAAAGCTGCCACCACTTCATTCATGCACGTAAACCTTATGAAAATCGCTTGCCATTTCTTTGATGATATTTGTACGATTCGGTGTCGAAGTGTTAAAATTACCCCTTAGCAACATTATAATTACCTTAAATTGCTGAAATCAAAGAAATAAATTTTAGCAACAGAATTTAAGAAAACTCGCTACATGATGATATAATGTTCAATACTACGTTTTTGCTGCATCACCGACACCACCACCATCATCACCTCCATTATATTCCCAATGACTAGATTGTGGTGTTTGAATTCGGATGGATGATTTAAGACATCATGGACTTGTGATTAAGTCGGTTTTTTATAGCTTCTTTTTTTTCGTTTTTATTTTAGAATATATCACTCAGCTTCATGAATATGTTCTGTGGAGACAAGCAGTCAGCAGTAGTATTAAAATTGTATGTTGCCAAAAAAATTATTATCCAGTCGAATATACGAGTAGAAAGAATAATGACTTCTGTAGATAAACTTCTTGTTTAAAAGTACTACTTGTATTATTTAGTCTGTTTCCTTTGGAGTTTAAGTTTTATGGCATGTTTTTCATACTAAAACAGTATCAAGTGTCAAGTTGTTTAGCACTCAATGCAATAAATATTGATGAATACAGTGAGAGACATTTTTGAGAGGAGAATCAAGTTATTATTATAATTTTGATTGCTTTCAAACTGCAAACCTTAGCCCAGATTAGGATATACAATATGGAGTTACTATTGTATTGATAAGTTTAGGGAATTGAAATTGCTATCGATTTGGGTATTTATCTAGTATGTAAGTTCTGTTCACCGGTTTAAGTGTAATTGACTGAATATTAAAACCACGACGCCACCTATCGGACAACTTTTTAACTTTACCTATCAGACAATTTATTACTATACTTCTCACGATTCCTGAAACTCATATTTGAAATTGTGTCTTATCAGATGCCGTAGTTCCTGAATTTATCGATTACGAACAATCATTACTCTATCACTTATATAGATTTTATAAAAAGCGCGGATGAAAATGGGCATTGTCATAGATTCTAAACTATCATACTATTAAAGATATGTATGACATTTAAGTATATAGGGGGATTTCGGATATCTGTTAGGTTAGGTTGATTGGAGGATGTATAGTACATAAAATCCGAAGAAATACACCTAGACCACTATCGGGCCTGTTGTGCGCTCCTTTTCATGAAGAAAAAAATTTGTTCACTGAGTATATTATTTTCAATGTTCAGAAACTCAGTTTCCAGGACGTAATTCCAAAGAATTTTCCAATCAGTGTTAGTCAGGAATGTTATTTCCGGAATAACATAACTTCCAAGATACTTGGATCTAACTTCGACGAATACTTGACAGTGGCAAAGAAAGTCCTCCAGATTTTCACTGTCCTCTCCACATGCTCTACATTCGTCTGAATCCGCACGGCCTATTTTGTATAGATGTGCTCGTAATCTAGTGTGTCCACTCAGAATACGTACCATCATACTAACTTCATACTTGCTCATCCTATGGGGTGACCCTGATGAGAACAAGACGAGAAATCTCCTCAAAATAAGCAAGTCTGGGATATCCGTTACTAGGCCTATTCTATTATGACTATCGATCTGTCACTTTAAATCTCGATAAATGATTTATTGTGAAGATACATACTTCACCGAATGACACGCTGGATATCTACATAAATCAATCCAACCCTACAAAGAAAGTAGCTGGTGGCTTTAAATCTTTAGTTCTAGAAAATCAGATCGTCAATATGGGTTATTCAAAACGAAATTTCAACCATGTAACTCTCTTTTCATGGTTGAAATTTCGTTAGTAACTATTACATAAACGAAGATTTGAAACTACACCGACAGTAAAACAGCTATTAACTGGTTCTGAGGAAGAGAAATTAAGCCTCTAATTAGAGTACTTTTTGGAGATGAAGCTAGTAAAATTTGGCAGGTCTTTCCAAATCACAATATTAAGAAGGGGGCAAATTACTCTCTAATTGCGCAATTGGTCTCACCAGATTCACTATAATCTGCTTCATTTTAATAACAGTAATCTACCCTACCGATGTGACATCAAGAAGTATTAGAGAATAAAATATCTAAAAGTCGATCATTACATAGTCAATGTAAACTCCAAAGTTAAAAGGTATTTGGTAAGGTTCAACAATATGAACTAATTTGAGAAATCAAAATTGCCAACGAACGTGAATTTAACGAATCTTTCATTAACGAAACTTTTTCTCGCGATCGATAAATGTGCTACAGAAGAAACGGAACTCAGAATCAGGACTGTCTCAAAAATGTGTTACTATAGAATCTGTTCAAATTTGTTCTCTTTAGTTCTCTTTAGTACTCAAGGATTTACTAAATTATGAAGGAATAATTTTAAGTGGATCACACATGACATTTTGCCAAGTTGGTTTGTATTCTAAGATATGAACGAATTTGGGAAATGAAATTACCAACGAACGTGCATTTAATGGAACGAAACTTTTTCGGAGAACATATGTACCAAAAAAAACTGAACTAATAATCTGGACAGTCTCATACATCTGTGAGACTATTGAATCTGATCAAATTTGTCAAAAGTTCTAGTAAGTTCTCTTTAAGATTCTATGGTTTACAAATTCGCCTAAATTAAGAAGGAATAATTTTAGGAGGATCAGAATGAACCAAATGATGGACTCATATTCCAAGTGCATTATCAAATTATACGATAAGGGGCCAGGGAACTCAACTAAGGAATATGTATTCTAAAGGATATAAAACACGACTTTCTTTTCGAATGGAATTATAAAAATGTTCAGTATTTTATATAAATAAAAAAATTTCTTACCGATTTTATAAGGAAAAATATAATACATTGGAAGGAGATACATACCTGGAAATAAGAAAAAAGTTTATTAAAGTAAAGTAAAGGTTCAAAGAAAATTATATGTAAAAATATGTGTAATGTGAACGCTTCTAAAAATTTATTAATTTAATTTTCAAAGTGTACAATTACAACCCAGTTTTAGTTGTAGTAGTTTTACCGAGCTCTTTTTTTCCTTATCCCCAGCCATTATTTCAATTTTTATGTATGCGAAAAAAATTTAAATAAATGCCACTTGTATTCCATATAAATTCTATGTTCTTGTTTTTAAATGTTGCTTAAAATGACCTAAAATGTTAAATTAAAAAAAAATACAGCGGCAAAATGATAAATTAGTACATGACTAAATGGTTAAATTACTACCTTAAGGAAAGGGAAAAGCTGTACGAATGTCATCGCTGTGAATACTTTTTGGCATTATTGTTGTTGGCCTAATATTCTCAATATCACACCTTTATATGATGCTTAATGGCAATTAGTCTACCATTAAAACAAGCCGGTGGTCAAACCTCCCAAAATTATATTTATGCAAATTCGGTGTCCAAAAAGCGTATACAGCGAGTGCGACCCCTAAAGGGGTGATATGAGTAGTTTTGATATCAATTGGCAGCAATGAAAAGAAAAAATACTTTTCAAATGTTTTAAATGTGTTTTATGTTTTTTGTGTTCGTTTTTTTTTAAAGTATTTGAAAACTTGTTGTGGTGTTAAGAACTTATTTAATTAATTGGTAACATTATTAAAAATGTACATGTTTGTTGGTGCAACAGAGAGGTGGCTTGGTGAAGAGTGTAAAGGGGTGTAAACCCCTTATTAAATTTTAAGAAAATTTTCGACATTTGATAAAGTTATGGCAAGATCGTTACTTTAAGCGATGTTGCCAGACGGACATTGTGACAATTTTAAAAGTTTTATAATATTCAGGGACACTATGACACATTAGGATTTCAGAGAGAGAATTTTTTTCCGGAGCTAATTATTCCTATCTTTGGGGTATATCACACTGAGAAAAATACTAATCTTACGAGTCTAAAGAAATTCTCGTGACCTGCAACCAACTCCCTTTTCATCCCACGCTCTTCTAACAAACGATCTGACAACACAAGGTTACTATCAGTTGTGATTAACTTCCTCATCTTGTTGATTCACTTTAAACAAGATGGTATTTTGATATTTTAACATACAAATCAACATTTGCCACATACAAACAAACAACATGCAACACATACGCATAAAATGCTCCAAAACATCATCAACACAATCAATTCGAAACAGAAAAAAGCATCTCTGATGTTGTCGTTGTTGTTGATCTTGCCAAGATCTCTGATGGTGTTTAGTGAAAAATGCAAGTGATAATTACAAATCTTGTCGCTGATACTTTGAGCGATACGACAGAATCTGGATTTCTTGTTGGAAAAAGGAAGAAGGATCTTAAAATGGCTTGCAGCACTCTCTCAGCACAAATGATGATGTGTTGGTGTGAATGAATGAATAATCATGGTTTATCAATGTGAAAAATGAGTTGTTGTAGCAATTATCATTAAAATTATACAAGAGACACATTATTTGTGCGTTAAAGAGCCAGAAGTCTTGTAAAAAGTACTAGTGTCATTTTTTTGTTCAATACACCAAAGATGTTTGGTTGGTTTGTGGCGATACTAATATTAGGCGCGCTTATGCAGGCGCGGTAAAGAAAAAGTTATAAATTCCATAGGACAAACAAGTGTATAATTTTTATATTTATATTGCAGACTGTAAGTTTTTATAAAGAAAATCCCTGCCAAAGTTAGTAGTTGCCGATCAAGGTGAATGATTTTTTTTTGTTATTTTACATGAATGTAAACCAATTTTTTTTTTTAATTTTTTTATGATTAAAATTTCCAAACACATAATGTTGTTTAAGATAACTATACTTTGTAGTTTTTGCTGCCTGAGTCAGTTTTTTATCAATTTAAGTTACATTTTGGTGATTTTATAGAACACCCATAAAATCGTTGATAAATTAGCTGTCATTTTAGTGACACAAGCGTTGAGTACGTTTCTTATCGCCTCCTATAAATCTGTGTCAAAATCACGTTTGTCTTTCACTCGATCTGGAGACTGGGTTGTTGGGAAGAGCGCATGTTTTAGTTGGAATTTACGGAATACTCGTGGTCATATCATAAGTACGTGTGATGTTACTTGCTGCTGTTGGGTGTGAGATAAAAGGAATTGCTACCGTTAAAATTGTCATGTTCGTATTATTGTGTGTCGTATCCTGTTTTCTGTGGTATTGAGTTAAGAGTAGCAAATTGAAAGTGAAATTTAGTCTATAGTTTTTTGATTTATTGATAATTCAAGGATGTTTTTAAAACGAGCTAAGGTTTTATTAGGTATGATGTGGTTGGCAGTTATTAGGAAGGAATGTGAAATATAATTGTTGTATCGTACTCAAATCCGAAGTAGTTTAAAAAGTTAGGTGTGCTAACTAGCATAAGCCAAGTACAAAATACTTGATAAATATAATACGGATCCCTTAAGTACGAAGAACATAATTTAAGCCTTTTGTGGGACAAAGTGACCCTACAATGTACTTTGAGAATTTTCGGTTTGATTAAATCATAAATTTATATAGAGATATAAACATAATTGATTTAAGAATGCAAAAGTTTGAATTAATACCAAAATGGACTTGATTTGAGCTCTATTCGTTCTTAAAATAGTAAAAAATTTAATTACAAAAAATTGTTAAATATCGTTCATCAAAACAGAACTATTGTAAAAATGTCCAAAAAAAGCAAATGAACCCAGCAAAAAAGAACTTCCTAAGAAGCGAAAAAGAAGTAGAATTTACTCCATAGATGTACTGAAAAAAGACCTGAACACAGAGGGATAAATAAATATACACCCCTGGTACCAAATTGACACCAAATTTTTCAATAACATCCGTTGTCAAGTATATACATGCGTAAGACAACACTAGCAATGTTGACAACGTTGACGTTTGCATAAAATTTCATATTCAGTTAAAGAATTTTTACTTCGTTTTGTTTAATCAATAATAAAGTGAAGGTTGAACTAAATGTTGAGAATAGGTCGATGTGTCGTCTGTTTTTCTCCACGAGTATGTCAGATAAATGAGTTGTATGATGGTAATGGATGAACGATGTACCTTATTCCCTTCTTTGTTATGATTTGTTGAGGATTTACACTGTCCATATTAGTCTTTACTAGTACTTGTTTCCTCTAAGAGTAAGAACAAAGTCCGCAATTTTTGATGAAGTTTCTAATTCAGGCCAAAAAATACGTCCCTAGGCTTTGTTGCCAAATCAACAGAGGTCATTACACCAGTAGGGATATCTATTTGATATGTTCTAAAGATTAGCAACTCTGTGGTTGAATCAATTGGGATTCTGACACATTAGACAATACTAGAAGAAGGAGGGGGTCCATGGACCAAGGGGTACATACATCACTCCATTTAGATATAATGACAATATTTTCATTGACATATAAATATTTGATAAACCAAGTCTAAGAAGAAATCTAACTCTATGGTTGAATCACTTGGGCGTCTGAAGCATTGGACAATACTTAAAAAAGGAGGGGGTCCATGAACCAGGAGGTACATATATCACTCCATTTAGATATAATGACAATATTTTCATTGACATATAAATATTTGATAAGCCAAGTCTAAGAAGAAATCTAACTCTATGGTTGAATCAATTGGGCGTCTTAAACATTAGACAATACTATAAGAAGGAAGGGGTCCATGGACCAGAGGATACACATATCACTCAATTTAGATATAATGATAATATTTTCATTGACACATAAATATTTGATAAGCCAAGTCTATGTGGTTGAATCACTTGGTCGTCTAAAACATTAGACAATACTAAAAGAAGGAAGGGGGTCCATGGACCTGGCGATACACATATCACTCAATTTAGATATAATGACAATATTTTAATTGACACATAAATATTTGATAAGCCAAGTCTAAGAAGAAATCTAAGAAATCTAAATGTGGACCATGCGCCTTGTATGCGCATTTATTACTCATATTAGATTTAATGACATTTTTATCTACAAGATAGGGCAGATCAAAGGAGAAATATATCTGTTTTATAGCTGCTGATTTGGAGTAACATACATAGATGAACTATTTATCACTTTACAAATACAATGTTAAAAGCTTGTGATTAATATTAAAGTTATTGAACTTGGCTTATATTTGGCTTCAATAAACGCTATAAATAGAGTTTTTAATAATTATTTTTTATATAACGACTAAAGCAAGACCAGCATATCTGACATGATCAAGATATCTAAAGACAAGAACAAAAACTTAGTTGCTAACCAAATTTGCAGCTGGTACTAGAAGGTGTTGATTTCTTTCGCCTTCGAAAATACTATTGCATTACATATTTCTTTTCGAAAATTAAATTACATGACCTTTTTGTAAAAGAACAAGCTTGGACTAGACATCTTGGTATTAATTAACAATGTTAATGGATTCTTAAACAAATAATTTTATAGCATGCATACAACAAATATCTTTCGATGCTAATCGAACTTTTAAAAGTCAAGGACACAAGAAATAATTTGGTTGGAGTTCAAATATATGTAGTGAACAGTTTTTTTAGGTATTGCATGCAAGAATATCAAGTCTGCATATCTAATCAAGAAACTGCGGATTACGTATACAAATATATATTTTTAATTGGTTACGATAAGAAGTGAAAAATTACATAGTTTTTATTTAAGACAGCTTATTTGGATAGGAATTGGTTTGTACAGAGGAAATTTATGGAATACGGAACGATATCTAGCTTAATATCATTTATCACTAAACTTGACACGTGTCTAAAGCAAAAATATATGTTCTACACCTGTACTGGAGTTGAAAATTTGCAAATGCTTTAAATAGAATTTTGAGAAACGATATCATATAGAACAAAATCTATTATCGCCTATCAACTAGTATAAAGACAAGGGCATATGGTGTATTGCATGCAAAAAAATATAGTACGGCATATTTATCTATAGTCCGCGTGTAAAGTCGATAAGTGATAATAGTTAACGATTTAATTTAAAATAAAATTGCAATATAATATAACTTAATAAAAAAAACCTTGCCGTATTTAAATCATCTGAAAAATGGATGATAAATTCTACGTTTGGGCAGCACTTACATTCGCACTAATAAAGACATAATTTTTTTTACCAAAAGTGAGTGACTTTAAGGCAAAAAAGGACATACATATGTCCTCCAACAGTTTGGCATCCTTGTCAAATCAGCTACTTCTTACGAAAATCTTGGTTCTAATTTTGGCTAAAAATATATCAGCAGCATCCTAGGCATCCTTTAACTTTAAATAATACTAATTAGAAAACTTTAAATTTAATTCAAATTCTTAACAACAGATGTCACTATAAAATCTAATTAGAACAAAAATAAACTAAAACAGGGATGCTGTTCAACACCATTCCATTAAAGGATGCTGTAAAAATTTCCAATTAGATTAAAAAAAAAAAACAGAAAAGGATCCTTTTTACCTGTTCTTGCACAATCAGCAAAAAACCATTATTTCAATGTTAAATCATTAAAATGTTGTAATCAATCAAATAATGTGGGAAAAATTGAAATTTAAATGTGAATAGAAAAAATTCCTCATTTATGTGTTTAACAAAACGGTAGTCATTTTATTTAAAGGAATAAAGGAAAAAACCGCAATTATTGTAATGAATATAATGATAAAAAGGAGTGAATAAAGAAATTCAATTTCCAAGGTTAACACCTACAAAAACAGTAAAATGAAAAAGGCTTAATGTATGAGAGAGAATATTTTTAAATTTTATTTAAAACGAGTAGGAGTGAAAGTGATGATGTACAAAATTATGGTGGCGTAAAAGGATTTGATAGATTTTTAATGGAAATTTAATTAAATTTAAAATGCATTTTAAATAGAGTTTTGTATAATAACAATAATTAAGACTATCGAATTGAATGAAATCGTAATACACCTGTTGTATTAGAAAATAATTATAGAAATTTTGAATTAAATCTAACAATTTTTCGATAATAACACTCGAGTTAAAGAAAATTTAATTCGAAAATTTTTTAATTTTTTTTGGAAAAAATCTCTCATTTAGAGAAAAATTATATTTTTATAGAAAATTTTTGAAAAAAACTATATCAAAAATTTTATAAAAAATGTTTTTCTACAGAAAAATTTCCGAAAAATTCCCTTTATATAGAAAATTTTAGAAAAAAAATCTCTTTGAATAAAGAACTTTCAAAAAAATTTTCCAAAATTTGTCTTTCTATAGAAAATTTGAGAAAAAATATTTTTTTATAGAAAATTCGAGAAAAAATCTTGTTTTCCAAAAATTCTCTTTTTATAGAAAATTTTAAAAATCTCTTTAAAAAATTTTTGAAAAATTAATTTTTAATAAACAATTCTCTTTTTTACTAAAAATGTTCGAAAAAATATCTATTTTACAGTAAATATTCGAAATTTCTTTTGCAGAAAATTTTAGTAAAAAGTCTCTTCTAATAGAACATTTTAGGAAATTTTATAAGAAAAAATCTTGCGTCACAAAAATGGTAGTAAATTAGCGATTAATAGAAACAATATAGAAAAATTTGCATAAAACAAAATAAAATTGGAATTACATATTCCAAATGTATAGAACATTGGCATTTTCGAAAATTTTTAAGAAATTTTAAATTAAATAAATTTCTTCATTTTAAAAAACTATTGATAAATTCAAGATTTATGGAAGTTTTAATTTACGAAAAATTCTTTTTTTTAGAAAATTTTCGAAAAAAAAACTTTTTTAAAGAAAATTATATAGAAAATTTTAATAAAATTCTCTTTTTATAGAAAATTTTCCAAAAATTTTAAACTATCTTTCATTTATAGAAGATTTTCGAAAAATTCACATTTTACAAATAATTTTCTTTTTAACAATAATGTTCGAAAAATTGTATATTTTACAGTAAATGTTCTAAAAATTATATTTTTACAGAAAATTTTAGTAAAAATTCGTTTCGAAGATTAAAGAATTTTTGTATTTAATTTATATGGGAGGTACCACGCCCTTAATGCTAATCCGAAACTTTTTGTCCTAAATTATCATATTTATAATTTATTATATTTACTAAAGTGGCTCCGACAAAATTTGAGGACTCTAACTGTTATCTCAAATATACGGATTTAATATTTGAGGACTCTAACTCTAAAATTTGAGGACTCTAACTTTTATATCAAATATACGGATTTAATATTTTCTTAATATGGGCATGGCTCCTCGCCCACTTGAAATTTCAAAATAAAAAGTAGCCTATTACTACAGACATATAGACATATTAGAATACGATGTGAAAGAAGAAAATCGGTTCAGCCGTTTAGTAGTCTATAACGTTCACACACACATTCATTTTTATATGTATAGATATTCCATGTTCAGAAATTATCGGGTTTAATAGTCCTGTCCATTTTCATATAATTTTGGATTTAAAATAATCTCTGATTAAAACTTTATAAATTCCTAGAAAATCATTTTTTGATTCCTTTTTTTACCCTTTTTCTTCTTAAAACCATTCAATACTTACAATTTATAACAAAGTTTCATTTATGATTTCATTACAAGCCAAAGTGGCTGGTTTTCTTTACGCACATTTGCAACAAGTAGAATGAATTAAACTCATAAAATTATAAAAATAAAAACTGAATGAATCAAAAATTGCATTTCAATCCCTGATTGCAATGCTTAAAACGCAAACAAAAAAAAAATAACAACAAATAGCAATAATAACTGACCATGCGCAACAGCACGCATCATACATTTTTAATAATAAATGTTTAATATGCAACAAAAATATCAGACATTTTCAATATAAAGACATTTCAATACAAACATAATAAAAAACCCAAAGAAAAAGAAGAAATCAACGCCACCATCATCATCATCCTCATAATCGTCCAAAACAACATGATCGTCATCATCCATTTACGAGCAGTGTGTTGAGAGTTGGATTTGAACTGTGTATATTGAATTTATTTACCTATTTGCAGCTGTCCCCCATATTTTTGTTGTTTGTACTAGAAGTCTAGAACTTTAAATTTGATTTCTTTCAACTTTTGTGAATTTATGCGTATGAATTGTTGATAATACTATTATTATTATTATTGTTTTTGTTGTTTATTCTCTGTACATTTGGGCACGCACGCGCTGTGGCAGCACAAGCCACAAGTCGCAAGTTGTCAAAAACATATAAAAAAAACAAAATGTTGTCATCACCTTCTTGCCCATCAATCCGTGATCAACATACTCACTGTAGTTCAGTCACAACCAGTGTTTATTTTGTTTTAAATTTAAAGTCGCCATTTGTCGTATTACCGGTATGATTTGTCAGGCTGCGTCTAAGCAGTAATACCATATCCGTCCTTCTTTATATTTATTTATCTTGGCGGTGTACTTTCAATTTTAAGACACACTTGCAAATCACGGTTACACACATAGACATCAACTAACTGCTGACCAACTAACTAACCATGTCTGGCACGAGAGGATTTATATTGTAAATCCTTTCAATAACAAATGCTCAAGAGTTACAGCAAATGCTTGTTGTCTATTACCATTATTATTGTTATGGGACGGTGTGCTCCATACAATGGTCACTTATCATTTGTTTGATCATTTATTCATGATCACTACTCATACGTAGATTTTTCTTCTTTATTATTGAAATTCAATTCATGCCAAGTTTTGGATCCGTTTTCATATGCCTTTTTATCGGAAGCACGTGTCAATGATTGGCTGTCATTTGTTTAAAATACAATTTTGCAATTTGTCTGCAGTTCTTTTGTCTGTCCTTTTGTATGTAAAATACTTGGGGAAAACTTTTTTGAGGTGGTTTAGTATTTTTTCAAGGTTATGCTTAGAGTAGGTTATTGTGTAAGGAGTGGAGTTATTGTTAGATTTTGTTTATGTGTCTGAGGTGGGTTTTTCTGCTGAATGAGTCATAGTATAATTTATAAGGTGCATAAGTTGCAAGGTGGAGTTGTGGAAATAATAGAAATAGAATACCTATCGGAAATTAACGACACAAAACTTACATATTAATATAAAATTTACTTTAAGTTAAACAATTGCAAAAAGCGAAAAATAAACAAGTGAGAGTGTTATATTCGGCTGTGCCGAATCATATATACCCACCATTAAACCGTAAGGATTACTCATTAAATTAACTGACCATTTTTCCGGTTTTGACCGGTTTTGGTTAATCGAATATCAGAGCTGTACGCGTATTTTTATGTCAGTAATTAGCGTTAAAGTAATTTGCTGGAGGTAAGCTTATAAAAAATTCGGTAGGAAGATTTAAGTTTCTATAAAAGTTTCTTATATCAAATTTCACAACTGTACACGCATTTTCTGAAGGGGACCCTATATATGGGTAGGATCAATTGTGGAACGTTCCCTAATATATTTGGTAGAGAGATTTTAACTCGTATAAAACTTATGTGAGTCAAATTTCTCTTTACTCATATATGGGGGATAGGGTCAATTATGGCCCGAGCCACATAATATATTGCAGAGAGGTTTTGGCTTGAATGTGACTTACTTATGTCAAATTCCATTGCTATACTCGTATTTTTATGTCAGTAATGAGCGTTAAAGTAATTTCTGAAGGGGGCCTTAAATGCGTGGTAGGGACCGATCCTCATAAAATTTGGTAGGGAAAGTTATTTATGTTGAATTTCATCACTAACACTTTGAACATTTTCAATACCAAACAAATCTTACCTTTAGCTCATTCCATTCGGACTCTATCGCGTTTTCAACAGACAGACGGACGGACATGGCTGGATCGTCTTAGAATTTAATAAGGACCCAGAATATATGTAAATACTTTTGTGGGTCTATGACCAATATTTCGATGTGTTATGAAAGGATTGACATAATTAATATACCCCCAATTTTATTCGACAAAAATGTTAAGACAAGTCTCATCTATATACATAGCTTCCCAACAAAAACTTACATTGCAAAATATGGGGTCAAAATTCTAAAATTTACTTACACAATATCACTTTAACCCCCATTTTCACCACCTCCAGTTAAAGTTAAAAAATAACTAGACATTGTGAAAATGGGGGTAAGTCAGGTTAAAATAACTGGTGATGACATTGGAGGCAGTTAAGAGGGAGTTAGGTAAGTACTCTCTACGATTGCCTGTAAATAAGGAGTGAATTAAGCAGTTTTTACTATACTTCTTCCAAGTAATACAGGCGGTTTGTAGTAGTCATTGAAAATTAAGTTATTGAGTAAGTCGAAGTCACCACTCTTTTGATTTGCTATACACTAATTGAATGTGAATCAACTTTCATGTTCTATCCATAAAGCAATGAAATGTGTCTACTGAAATTATGAAAACTGAAGATTTTTCCGTAATAAACTTCTTTCATAACTCTTTAGCACTCACTGGAGACAATTCTATTTTCAACCTTAGTGTCCGCATTTGGAAAAAATATCAAATAAATTATTTTTCATTTGTTATATTACTGTTATATTACTCCCCCTATCCTATTTCCCACAACATATAGAACCACTTGTGGGTTAGTTACGGAATAAGTTTAATTTCAAATGAAAGAAATCAATGTCAATATTTATAGAATACAACATTGTTCAAAAGTCTGTGGCGGACGCACTAACAAGAGTGAATAGAATTTTCATGAATCGGCCGAAATACCAGAATTTCTGCACTCTATCTTTGCCTTTATCTCTTCCCTCATTGTTAGCTTGTTGGCTCAAAGGATTTATTTTATATTTTGAATTTGAGGAATTATTTCGTAATAATCATTTTAAATGTGAAATAATTCCACAAAAAGTGAATTAAATCCCTAAATTTCGTTGCTGTTACAAAATTTTTTATTTAATTTTTGTTTTAGAAATCCTTTCTACTTATTGAAAAAGTGTAGATAAAATTAAACAATTTGTGCATTTGTTGAAGCATTAACAATATCGATAGTCGATAAATAATTTTTCAATAAATTTCAGATTTAAAGAAAATTTTTTAAAATATTATTAAATTATTTGTAATTTATATCAAATTTGCTATAAATTTGTAGCTATTTTTTGTTAATTAATTATAATGTTTTTTTAATTCTCATTTTTTTGCAAAAAACTCTTTTCAAGAATTTTTTTTTTATAAAAACTAATTTTTTAATGAAATTTTTGAAAAATAATTTTTTTAAAGAAAATTTTTGAAAATTTTTCGCAAAAAAATTCTATAAAAATTTTACAAAGAAATTTCTTCTTATAAAATAAAATTTTACAAAGAAATTTCTTCTTATAAAATAATTTTTTGGAAAAAAATTATTTCATAGAAAAATGTTTTAAAAGCATGAGATCATGGAGTCATTATGGATCGAGCTATATAGAATTCAAAAAAGTTACTTATTTCTTTAAAGTGGCCTCCGGTAGGTTAGTGGTTAGTGTTCTAGTCTGGTAGACCAGAGGTGGTGGGTTCGATTCCCACCTGAGGCACTGGTTAAGGAGCGCACAACAGGCCCGATAGAGGCCTAGGTGTATTTCTTAGGATTTGATGTATATACATCCTCCTTTCAAACTAACTAACTAACTAACTAACTAACTAACTAACTAACTAACTATTTCTTTAAACAAATCATGTTTTATTTAGTTTTATCAAATTATCCAATCCTCGAGAAATTTCGTAGAGAGATAGATGTTGGTTGCCATAAAACTGATTTAACTATGCCGAATATCATCCCTACAATATTTTTTTAATTAAAATTTAAAAATAAGTTTTATTTCCTTCAAATTCAATATGCCCCATGTATATAAAAATAATAATATTAATAATTATTAAAGATAACACAATTGATTATAGTATTTGCCTTCTGGCCCTATTTTTAGAAAAAAGGGAGTTGCACTCGAGCCCGAAATAATTTCATAAAAATTTTAACAAATTAAAATAGTTTTAAATTAATTTTGAATTATGTTATATTCATTTTAAACCTTTTAAAAAAACTTGATCCTCAAAATTATAAAAACTAATTTTATTACTATTTAATTGAGCAATTGGTTTTTGAACAAATATATATTTTATTTTAAAAATCCGATTTTTTGCATAATTTCTTACACATTATAACATGGCATTTGAAAATTTTTGTTTAATCAAACTAAAAGTCGTCCTTGAAACTAACTGGTTCTTTAGAAGCATTATAGAAATAACATTCATTCCGCAAAATGTTTCTGGAATCTGTTCTCTAAATGCTTTTTTTTTCATCCTGGTTGTAACAAAAATTCTTTGGAAACAGCTATCTCAATTAATGTTTTATAAACGTAAAAAAATTGTATCACTTATTTCAAAAATATTAAAAAATAGTACTTCATAAGTATTTGCATTACATTTTGAGCTGCGTTTGGTGTGCTACTCGTAATATTAGGCGTTAAAAATTATCTTTGTATTATTTTTTAAAAATTTTAATTGTCACAAAAATAAGAAAAATCTTTTAATTAAAATGTTTACATATCAATTTCATTTAATTTAGAAAGAATAATTTTAAAATTACTTTTTTTTCGAAAATTTTAAATTTTTTTTAAATTTTCTATAGTTTTTTTTCTTATTTATTACAAAAAAGTTGTTAAACCAAAATTTTACAAGTAACACACACCAGCTCATCTCAAAATAAACTAAAATTGCCATGTTCTCAAACACTTGCCAGGACCTCAAAATCTCTACAACTTTAAGAAAACTATCCCAAACGAAAAATTTCATTTTCTATTAAAATACAACATTCAAAAGAAATAACAAAACATTACAAAAACAATAAACTCTTTAAGGAATCTAGAAATAAAAAGAAAAAGATCTTTACGAAAATAAAAACGATATTCTTTTTTGCTGCAACAGGACAAAGATCTCAGATATCAATGCTCTATTGTTAAAATAGACAAAAACCAAAATGTTAAAGAAATACAACTACCACAACAAAATAAATTCTTAAAACATGCACTCACACAAACACACATGTTAGGACAACAAGGATACCAGAGTTTCTTCTATTCATTGCATACAAAGCAGCAACAATGAATTGTTTCTAAGGACAAAACTGTAATGAAAGTAAAAGAAGCCAAAAAAAATTGTTGTACAACAAAAATATTGTTGAACATAGATATATAAAGTCCTTGATTTAAAAAAAAATATATTCTTGTAATAAAATCTCCTTTAGTTTACAGTGGTATTGGTTTACAATACTTACAGGTCTTGTATGTTAGACTTTTAAGTAAAAATGTTTAATTCTAGGTAGTTTCCTAAGCAAGGAGCGACAAGTTGAATGGAAAAACCCAAAAAAACTAAGATCATAGTTTATTACTTCATGCTAAAAAGTGTCCTTTTTTAGGTATAAATCCAAACAGAGGCTGTAAAGTTTACAGTGAGTGCGTGTAGCTTGTAATAAAATTTATTACCACCACTACTAACTAACAAAGTATTCTCACTAACATAGTCTTGTTTTAACAAGACACTACGACATGAACTTGACTTAATCCTAAGGGCCTGTCTGTTAAATTGAACCCATTTTAATTCTGTTAGTTTAAAGTAGTTGTTTTTATTTTATTACTGATATGTTGTCAGGTAGTCAAGAAGGGCAAAAGGTCTGACGTTTTGTTCGTAGTGTCAGTTAGTGAGTAAGTGACTGTTAGTTGATTTGTTGCTTTAGTTAGTGTAATAAATGTTAAGTCATGTTTTAAGGTGGCACGCGACTTTATTGTTGCTGCTTTAAGAATTTAGAGAGGACTATTTGCTAACAGAATTATGTTAAGTTAACATTTGGATAACAGTTGGATTAAAGCAATAAGAAAATGTTAAGACAAAAATGATTAGAAAGAAAGAGTTTGAGGAAATGCTTACAATTCAAGGGTTATGCAAGTTTGAGTTAAGGCATTCGCTTTCTTTATTTTAAAGATCGAAGTTAAAACAACTTGTTCAATTCTTGATCTGATAAGACAAATTTCTTCGAAAGTATGTAAATGTTTAATAAGCTTATTCTTGATATAGCAACGTTAAACATTATGATATATGCATTAGTTAGTTCAAAAAGACTCCAGAAGATCTGTACTATCGAAACAAGTGATCTTTGAGGGTTTTAATTTTAACGATAAATTTTCAAACAAAGAAACTAGTGAAACTTACTTTCATAGGATATATTCGACAGTATATAAGAATAAGGATTTCAACAAGGACTACGTTTTCCAACTGGGCCATATTGGAATAACATATAATTTAAAAAATTTCTATAAAAATGGTGTAAAGGCTAAATTTGTATAAATTCGGTTTGGAAACCCTGTTAGATCTGTCAATTTGGGATCTAAGATATCGATTCCCATCGAAATCTACCCAATTTGGTAAATTTAGTCTAAAAGTAAGGGTAAGATATGACTATGATTGTAGAAATTCCATATTCCATGTTGCTCTGCAACTCATCTATTAATGTTGGCATACACCAGTGTTTTATGCAATGCCAACGAAAATATTAACGGTTTAAATACCGTGTGCGTTTTTCTTGTTTCCAACTGTCCATGACTTTATCAAAAAAATCGGCTGAAATACCAGAAATTTACCATTTCATATTGAACTGCAGCTCTTGTAGCGTTGTTGGCATACAATAGTGGTTTTATATTACTCCAAAAATTTACTTGGATATTAATTTGGACGTCCGACTGTATTGTTTCCAATTGTTCATGACTATGTCAAACAAATCGACCGAAATACTAGGAATTCGCCATTTCATGTTGAACTGCAGTTCTTCTATAGTTGCTGGTATGCACAAGTGATTTTATTTAAGTCCAAAAAACTTTAAAGGAGCTTTATCCAACGTCCATCCGTTTTGTTTTGAATTCTCCATGGCTCGATCAAACAAAAAGGAAGAAATACAAGGATTTCCCCACTCCATGTTAGACGAAATTCAAGGAATTCCGCAATCCATCTATGACTGCAGTTCGTTTAACATTGCTGCCCTATACCGGTGATTTTATTTGACTTCGTGGCACGCTATAAAATGTGAATTTTACTAAAAAAATGTTTAACTTCGCAAAAGTTCTTGAAACGATCATATATATATAATGAACTTACATTTAAAATTATAAATAATTGCGAAGCCAACTTCACTACTATTCTAGAAATGTCAAAAACAATATGTCCGATCTTAATGAGGAACCTAATTTCACAGAAATTCCGTTTTTTATTTGTTAAACAAGTATGAATTATGACATAGTCCTTTAAAACTATACTTATTTCATCAATCACTCCTAATGATGAAAACTCTAAACTTACGATGTGAATTGTGCATCAAAGAAAAGATGTCGTTATTTGAGAAATCGGGAATAACAATACTAACATACGATTATCGATGATTACGTTTACGCTTTCCATCATTTACCATATTGTCTTTGGTTTGGATCTTTCAAAGATCTTTTTCAGCTTCTATTAAATTGCGAAATTCTATATAGAAATATTTAGGAATCAAGTTGATTGAAGCTTCAATGTATCATCTAACTATATTCACATATTCTCGATTGAATGAAGCTGTTTCAGAAACTTGCATAATAAGAACAATAAATATAAAATAATAAGGAAAACATATAGTACTGGTGAAGTTCTGCAAATATTTTCTTATATTATCAATATTTCTATTATAAATCTAATAATAAAATTTGAATTTCTAAAATTAGTATGCAAATATTATTGATAGCTCTACCCAAATAACTAACCTCTACTTCAACTAAATAAGTTAAATTCTCCCACAGAGTTATGGCGCTTAATAAAGCGCCTCTACATCTATGATTTGCATACACCACTAGCGCTTATAGAAAAAACTTTAGTGACAATGTTAAATCTAACATAAAAACAAATTCTATGTTAAACCTGATCAATATACACATTCAGACACATGTATAAAAATCTTACCTTTCTTTGATACAAAAGAATTGAACCATAAATTCTATTCATAATCCTCTACCTAATGTAAAACTACATCTCATTCTCCCTCTCTAGCACACGTTTACTAATATTTTAATGTTACTCTCCTTTACTCAAAGGTAAACACACAACTATAGCAACAAAGATCACTTGTGTATTGGGTAAAGAACCCTAAAAAACTGAAAGAACTTCAAGTAGAGAGGGAAAAAACAGAGCAGGTAGTTCAGGCAGAACACTTACTACTAGCAACCACTTCTCACAGTGAGTACATAAGGCGAAGCAACAGGACGAAGGGTATCATTGTGGAATACGATTCCAAACAGTAAACATTACAAAACAACTTCTACTACTCTACTATTTCTTCAACACACACTCTCTTTTATACTTACACATATAAAAAACTCAATTCAAACAAGATTTTCATACTTTTAAATTAAAATACTTGCAAGAAAAAGAGTTCAGTTGTAAACAAGAGATCGTTAAGAAAAGACGTTTAGCGCATAAAAAAGTGGATTTATTTTAAACTCAAAAAAATCATACTTGTGGATTAATTTCGTAACAAAATAAAAATGGCTAGTGTTTGTATGTCACAAAACAACTATCAACAACAACATCATTTTGAAATTGTCAACGGCAACATGATGATGTTGCAACAACACCATCAGCAACAACAAATGCCTGTACAGGCTCAATATGTCAACAAATTGCAACCTATTGCTCCAGCTCAACCCAAAATTTTGGGAACCAGCAACTTGCAAAATATCCAACAACAACAAGCTCCAGGACCCATGATGGCCAAGAAGAAGTACACTTATGCCAACATGCCCTATGGTGAGCAATTGCCCTCAGTAGCTCGTCGCAATGCCCGTGAGCGTAACCGTGTCAAGCAAGTTAACAATGGTTTTGCCAATCTCCGTCAACACATACCTCAAACCGTCATCAACACTTTGTCCAGTGGTGGTCGTGGTGCCAGCAAGAAACTCTCCAAAGTTGATACTTTACGCATTGCTGTTGAATACATCCGTGGCTTACAAGATCTTTTGGAATCATCCAATCCAGCTGGTTCCTCTAGTAGCATGCAACCACAACAACACTATGATGAAACCAGCAATGATGGCAGCAACTATGGTTACTCTTCAATCGGCAGTCCTGTTGACAATCAATCCTATCAAATGACCCATTCACCCACCTCCTCCTACTCCGATTCCGACATCTCCATCAATGGTGCCAACAGTTTTGTACAACCTTTGAAATTGGAAGAACCCGAACAACAAGATTTCAAATTTGATTTCTCCGAACAACATGATGATGAAGAACTTTTGGATTACATTTCATCTTGGCAAGATCAATAAGTTGGTTAAATACAACCAACTTTGCTACAAAAAAAAAACATACCCGCCTTTACGAAAACAAATTGAAATTCATCTCTGGTTCCTGCTACTCACGAAGAAGAAAAAAAAAATGAAACGAAAAACAAAAGAACTAGTCTGTCAGTTGTACAAATGTAAATAATTCTTTTAAATAACTTGCTTTTACTCAATGAAGCAGTGCCTTGAGTATTATTAGTTTATAAGTTTAATTTTAATGGAAGACAATGATTTAAAACTTTTTTTATTTTATTTTTTTATAATTTTAAGATTATTATTTTTAAGATGGAGGACACTAAACTTTAGTTATTAAGCAAAACAAACCCCTTGAAAAAATTGTTATAAATTTTTTTATTTAAATTATTTAACAAATACAAAAACATATATGCAAACTAAAATTTACCACACACTCTTTTTATTTCAAAACTATTTACACAAAGGAAAGGAATTTTATGTTTTCAGCACAAAAAAAAAGTACATAACAACTAAGCTAAAATTCTTTTAAAAAAATTAATAAGAATTATTCCACAATATTTTGATATCCATAAACAATTTTTGGAATTTCAAAATTTGTTCAAAAAAATTTCAAAAATTTGCTCAAAAACAGCCCAAACTTCTAAAAAGAAAATTGCTCCAAAAACTTTTAGTTTATAATACTTAAACTAAAGGATCATTAATCGGTAAAAATGTACAAATGTGTAGAGTATCTTCCGAACTCAAAATGAAAGATAGATTTTTGAAATAATGAAAATTATTTCATCTTTTCAATGCACATACATGGTGACGAAAAATCTGATCACCCGAGTCGATTCTCTCCGACTATTTATTTTCTATGGACTATTTTCAATGACTGTTTCTGGATTTCGAAATGATATCAAGTTGATTCTAAACTAACCTAGAAGTTCTTACGTATGTATACACTGAAATAATACCTTTTTCTCTGCTTAAAACAAGGTGCCGCATCACCATCTTCGCAATCGAATAAGCAGTGTTTTATTTGTAGTTTATGAGAACTCATAGTCAACTTTAAAAGATCTTTGGAAATATTTTTATTCAAAAATCAACATCTACAACTTGTTTTTCTGTTCAGTTAAATATTTATATATTAAAATTATTTTTCAATCTTCGAATCTACGCAATAATAATTTGAGAGTTCTAAAATTATGAGATCTTATAACTGCCATTAAATGATCCAAGATCAACAACATGATTTTTGATTCATATTGGAGTTGTCATTCAATCTATCGAATATGGTTTATTCGGTTATATATGCAGTTGGTTTACTGCATATGAACAGTCAAATAGAGTCGAAGGAACTGAGTTTTGAGAAGACCACTCCACTCGTTAGATGTAGTATTGTATAGTATTAGATCCAGCCTGTAGCCATGAGACATGGTGCCATGTGTACTACTGCAACCAAGGCTCTGGAAACGTTGCTAGATATTCCACCCGTTGAAACATATTTAAGATATGAGGCGGCGCTTACAGCCGAACGTTTCTTTACTTTAGGCGAACTGGCCATAAACGGTTATAGGACACGTCATCAATGTATACTGGGCATATTGGAAGGTTATGCACAATAATCAGACGTGCCTGATCGTATACCAGACAAAGAATATGTCGGAAACTTTGAAACGCTGATCCCAGATAGAATGTCTTGGTCAAGCGGAACATTAGAGCAAATACCAGTAGGAATCCGTTGTTACACGGATGGCTCTAAAAAGGGGGAGAAAGTGGGGCTGGGGTTCTATATTGAAGACCCAGAAACAGAAATATACCACCGTTTACCAAATCATAACACAAGCTTCCAGGCAGAAGTACGAGCAATAACGGAATGCGTAAATTGGATTAGAATAAATGTGGAGCCCACAGCGCTTAATATACTTACCGACAGCCAGAAGGCAATTAGGGAGATATCAGGTGATAGAATTAAATCTGAGACCGTATTGGATAGTAAGAAAGCTTTAACTGGGAGAGGTAAGGTTTACATCATATGGGTATCAGCTCACTCGGGAGTAGTCGGCAACTAAAGGGCGAATGTATGAGCTTTAAAGGGAAGGGAGCTTGAGGCAGTTAACCTGACAAACGCAAAACCATTCGACCCAACAAAAGCTGAATGAAACAGTGTGTAGAACCACAAAGTTCCTATGGGGTGACCCAGATGAAGCAAGATGAAAAATCTCCTCAAAATGAGCAAGTCTGAAGTTAGTATGATGGTACGTATTCTGAGTGGACACACAGGACTACGAGCACATCTATGCAAAATTGGCCGTGCGGATTCAGACAAATGTAGAGCATGTGGAGAGGACAGAGAATTTTCTTTGTCACTGTCAGGCATTCGTCGAAGTTAGATCCAAGTATCTTGGAAGTGATGTTATTCCGGAAACTGAGTTTCTGAACACTGATATATAATTCATTCAGTGAACTTTTTTTTCATGAAAAGTAGCGCACAACAGGCCCGACAGTGGCCTAGGTGTATTTCTTCTGATTTGATATAGTATACATCCTCCTATCAACCTAACCTAACCTTAGAGCCAGATATCTCACCAAGGTTGGATATGAAGTAGCTGCCAAGGAACTTGGTTCCAAGGTTCCTTTATATGTGCTTAGGTTATTCTATATTTGTTCTGCTGGATACTGCTTTTGATAAAAATTAGATATCAAATGTAGATACTGTTCTGGCAAGCTCATCTGCCTATTCAATTGCATAATGGTCGTTATACGCAGAGATCCAGACAAGGGTAATTTACTGAGCTCAAGCTATTCCAGAACAAAGAATACGAATTTTGATTAATTAGTTATTGTCTTTAAACATGTACCTCTCTTTTGGTGCATAGTTAACGATGGTCAATGCTTTGAATAAAAGGTGAATATGTTCCAAAAGAACGTTAAAATTTTGAAAAAACAACCGCATTTTTATGTTATACACCGAAAATTCCCAGCAAAAACACTCATTACAAAGTAAGGAGTTAAAATGTTAGTAAGAACTTACAAATTAACAATTTAAGTCATTATTTTAATACATAGATGTTATTGAACGTTGTAGCAGCAATCACTAACGTTGAAATTACTAGATATGTGAAAGGTCTTTTGGAACTCAAAACGAGAGAATCCCCTATATGTTTTTAATGCAAACTAATCCAGTAATAAAACAATCTATTATTTATACTATATTGTTATTTATGAAGTTTATGACACCAAATCTTCTATGATTTTAGAGTTTCTTTAAATTAATGAACATATTGTGCAACAATTTTTTCTGCAACAATTAACTACAATTATGCATTATATTTATAAATCTCTCAAAGAAATTTTATATTTAACAATAAAAATTAAAAACTTGTTCTTATAAGGAAGAAGGTACATTCACCTAAATATACATGCATGTGTGTCCTTTTGATTTCGAGGGACATTCATCAAAAATATAAAAATAATAATAAACATTGTTTGACCGTCTAAGGATCTTCCGTTTAAAAGTGTATTGCAATTGTTGTTGGCCTTGCACAAAAAGAGGAAGTACAGGAAGCACCAAATAAGAAACAGGGATTAACAGGGATTTTTATGAAATGCAAAAGAACGAACGAAGATTGCGATAAATTTTTAAGGAAAAAATTTGTAAAAAAAGAATTTTTGCATTTTCTTGATGAAATTAAATACGTCAGCTAAAAATTTTTTCAAATAAAGAATATGAATACAAATGACAGCTATTAAGAGAAGAACAAGAAGTAAAACAGGAATGACTATACACAGGAGGAGGAGGTCATGATGTAGATAATAATTGTATAGTATGTACAATAGGAACATTGTTACCGGATATCAAAGAAGCTTAAGTTGGAAATGAAATAAAAATCCATTGAAATCAGACTAAAAAGACGAAAGAAATTTTAAACCAGCTATAGAGGCTGGTCCTTAAATTTGCTACTGTGTCTTTCATTAGGCAACCTTGTTAGTAAATTTACAACAAAAAAATTAAGGAAAATAATAGAATTTGTAGCAAAATTTTCTAAAGAAAAGTGAAGGTGTCAAAATTCTATTTAAGCCAATGATATAATATTTGCTAAGATGACGTGACATGTCTAGTTTATGCAATATTTTTCATTATCATGAAATCCTAAGCAGAGTATTAAGATCATTTTACGGGTATAAAGATTTGATTACAATATTTTCTCAGGATGTTGAATGGGAAAAGAAAAACATATAATGCAATTGAAAACTGAATTCAAATGAAATGTAGCGTGCCAGGAAATACTATATATAGGCATTGTCTCTGATTCTACAGTAAATGCACTTGAAAACGGAAAGTCCTTTCTTGGGCTACTAGTTTTATGTTTATAAAGATTGTTATAAGAATCTGTCATTATCTAAGTATTACTTACTACTGCTACTTGTCATGTCATTTCTTTTTCTCTCACTCTCTTTTGTTTTTGTTATTTTAAATGACATTCAGGAAGTTCATATTTATTTATATTTTATTCATATTTTTTTGCACTTTCCTTTCCATAAACAAATGTATTTCTTTGTTCTTTCAAGAACTTGAACTTTGTTTATTTTATTAAAATATAAAAAAATGTCCTTTATTTTCTTGTCTCCATAAGTAGTGTTTCTCTTCGTGAACCTTGTTTTATGTTCCACTTTGCTGACATTTAAGTGCTTGTAACACAAATTTTTATGTTGCTTCCTTAAAAACATATTTCAAACATATTTTTCATTTGTTTCTTCTTTGTATTTGAACGAAATTCGATACAAATAATATTATTTTTATGATCTTACTGAATCTGCCCCTCTCTACTTATATCACCCTTGTGTATAAAAGATCATTTTTCAAAGAAATATTAAAAAAAGCAAGAAAAATAAATAAATATTTCTTTAATTTTTATTGTTATTTTGATGTTTATATTTTATATTGGCGTCACATAAATCTAGAAATGCACCTCTCCAAAACAGCCCACTCGTAAGAACAACTTATAAAAAAACATGTTTAAAAAGACGCCCTTTTAATGTTGTCTTTCTCAAATAATGATTTATTGCTATTTTAAGGAAAAACTAAAACAAACTTCATAAGAGTTGTAAAACGAAATCAGCAATATGTTTAGTTATATTACCATCTTTTTAATTTACAAGAAAATATGACAAGTGGTAGTGGAAAATGTGAAAATTTTGACACTCTTTCAACAGAAAACACTTGAGAGTGCAATTTTCTGTAATGACCACTTAAAATTTCATGTTCATGTCCAGCGAAATTTTTGAGTTTTGGTGTGAATTTCTTAGTATGTCTACTTAAATTAAAGAGTTTTTTGTCCATATTATTGCTATAATTAAGGGAAATGTTTACTAAACAAAAATTCAATTAAAGAGTTCTTTGAAATAATTAAACTTATTGGCGCCAAACTAAAACGCTAATATTTTCGAGAAGTAATTAATAGAGATATTTTAAAAACTGTTATTATAGTCCTTTCAATTAACATGTTCTTCTTGGAGTACTTAAATAAAGTTCAGTCCCCAATCTTCAATATTTACTTCTAGTTCTGATGAAATTTTAAATCGAAGAAAAATCATAGAACTGTAACTCAATTCTAAGTAGATTTACATCTACTAGAAGCGATTCCTTCACTTTTTGGATTTTTAAACAATATAATAATATGTACAAATTTTGGATCACATTACATAATTGGGTATTTGATCCGATAAAAAGCTTTGCGCTACGGATTCTATGATGTTTATCTCAAAGACCTACGCAGACACAAAAATTGCATACTAAATTTAACTTTATTTTTCACATCCATTTTATTATTTAAAACAATTAGTCGTTGTATGTACTTTTGTAACTAACTTTTTGCTGAAATTCTCTGAAATTTGAAATTAAGTACTAATCGTTCTCAAATCAAGCCCATTTTGGTATTAATTAATATTTTACATTATTTAATAAATCTTATTTTTATCTTATTTTTCTAAGGTTGACTACAGAGTAGGCTCTACAAGCAATTCAAAGCTTTACGCTACAAACCTTTCCTTGTGTTTTCCTATGTGTCATGTCAGAGTGAAAGCGAAGCTTGATGCGAGAAAACACAAGCAAAAGTTTGTAGCGTAAAGCTTCGCATCGCTTGTAGCACCCACTCTGACATCAGCCTAAGTTCACTTGGACTCAAAAAGTCATAAATTGGGTTTTCGTACTTAACGATAACGTATGTGAATCAAATATTTTGTATTTGGTTTAAGGAAACCCGTACTTATTGAAATTTTGAAACCGGTTTGGATTAATTTGAATACGTATTACTCAAATCTTATTTTGAGTGTACGTACGCGCTTATTGCATCGAAGTCTTTCTCATTGTTTGAACTCTTTAAACTCGAAGGATTCGATAAAATTAGACTCTATAATCCGGGAAAATATTTTCACGCATTATATGTTTAACTATCCTTCCATTTCAGCGAAAGAACTATTGAATCAAATGGATGAAATTCCACAGCATCGTGGACCGTCATAAGGGTTAGGTTACTCACTTGGATCCTAATGGTCCCATTGTGATACCCTATAGAGGATCCTGCAAAGAAAACCAACCTATAAAGGATCATAAGGGTTTTTTGAAGTACTTTTTTAGACTCCCAGATCATTTTAAAGAATGCAAGATTAACTGCAGAGTTTCAATAATATATCACTTAAGAATTCCTGAAATGAAAAGGTCATGTTTTGGAAAGAAGTTTTGACCAAAATGAAGCCCTCACAACCAGTGTAGGTTTGGAAAATAGTTCATTAGACTGGATAACACGCATGGTGCCTGTTTTCGAAGAGTACATACCAAGGAGAATATGACACCCGAAATGTACATCTTAATCCAAGAACATTGCCTCACCATCCATTCCAATAACTCTAGAGCTACAGAGTCATGATTATGGGCTTTTTATACCCACCATCAAAAAAGATGGGGGTATATTGATTTTGTCATTCCGTTTGTAACACATAGAAATATTGGTCATAGACCCACAAAAGTATATATATTCTGGGTCCTCATTAAATTCTAAGACGATCTAGCCATGTCTGTCCGTCTGTCCGTCCGTCCGTCCGTCCGTCTGTCTGTCTGTCTGTCTGTTGAAAGCACGATAGAGTCCGAATGGAAAGTGCTAGAGGGTTGAAATTTCACACAAATATTTCTTATAGGTAAGGTTTGTTTGGTATTGAAAATGGGCAATATCGGTCCACGTTTTCGGATAGCCCCCATACAAGTGGCCCCTCGAAAAGCAGCTTTAACAGCCATAACTTGTTTAAAAATACGAATATAGCGATGAAATTCGATATAAGTAAGTTTCTTATGATCCAAAATCAATATGCGAAATTTTATGAGGATCGGTCCATAATTGACCCTACTCCCCATATAAGGTCCCCCTCAGAAAATGACTTTAACGCTCATTACTGGCTTAAAAATACTAGTATATAGATGAAATTCGACATAAGTAAGTTTCATACGAGTCAAAATCTATCTAAAAAATTTTATGAGGATCGGTCCATGATTGACCCTACCCCGCATATAAGGTCCCCTTCAGAAAATGACTGCAACGCTCATTAATGGTTTAAAAATACGAGTGTAGCGATGAAATTCGACACAAATAAATTTAATACGAACCAAATTCTATCTACCAAATTTTATGAGGATCGACCCATAATTGACCCTACCCCCCTATACATGGTCCCCTTCAGAAAATTACTTCAACGCTTATAACTGGCCTAAATATACGAGTATATAGATGAAATTCGACATAAGTAAGTTTCATTCGAGTCAAACGAGGTTTGATGGTGGGTATATAAGATTCGGCATAGCCGAATATAACACTCTTACTTGTTATGGTTTGAATTGAATGATATGAACTAGAAAATATTTGACTTCATCTAGATAACGTGACATGGTAATTCCTTTAGACTTTTTTTCATTGTTAAAAGCTTATACTAGACAAATACATATTCCAAAAACAATCCACACCGTTCAGACTAACACCATTCGAGCCAAAGTCTTCAATAACTGAGAAACCATCAGAAGCAGCCAAATGAATACAATCGTGCTCCATTAAAAAAGGGAATATATCTCCTCCTTCATTCACAATTTCTGAATAATTGTTTGGTGAATGTAAAAATTAATATTTACGCGACGTTCAATATGTTTTCACCTTCACTTTCCTTCTCGTTATCTAGGAATTAAACTTTAAACTCTTATATTTTTCGGACACCTTTCTCACTCTTTTTACTTTTAATATTTGAAACATCAAATTATTCAACTGTAGATCAACCTCATCTATGCCCAGAAAATGAAAGCAATGTCGAGGTCTAGGATTATATGTTTATTGTCAATATCTGCCTTACCTATCAGTCTTAGAGTTTTGATATTTTAAATTTCGTATTAAGCCTTATACGAAGTCTTAAATTCGATTACAGAAACCATCATATTGACCAAATCGTATTGAAATCAATTAAATTTTCCAAGCAAACACATAAACCAAATTCCATATACATAACACTTTGCTTTCATTAAAACCCAAAGAAATCATTAGTAAACTAAGAAAAACTGTACTTTCTTCGCTTCCTCCTATCGTAATCACCACCAATAATGTCATGATCTATCATCTTACGTTTAGAAATTAATAACTAGTTTCTGCAACATTCTTTCATATAAAATCTTACAACATAACATTTAAGAAAACACCCATTTCCTTAAATACTCGTGCCACAGATTGTGTTGCGCTACAATTTATATGAATTGAAAACAAGAAATAAATCAAAATTTGCATAAAATTGAAAGTTGTTGCGAGTATATGAGGCTTCCAGTAAACAAATTGTATAAGACAGATCAATTTACAATTAAATATTAAAATTCCTTATAACAAAACAATAGCAAGGGAAACCAAAAAGGACACTAGTAACAAAGCAAAACAATAAGAAAAGGAAACCTAAGGATACAACAGCAATACTGTATAAAGTGTTGCATCAAAAAAAAAGTAGGTGTTGCTCATAAGGACATTTCATTAAGAATTGTAATAATAAGTCCAAGATGTGATTTGCTTGACAAAAGCAACAAAACTAAAGAATGAATAAATTGAAGAAAGGACTACAGTAAATGGGTGTTGATTACAATTTTTTCTTTAAAAATTTTAATTTAAATTCATAAATGTGGCAATGCAACATATTGTTGCAAAAACAACTACTTATAATACGGTAATGGGTGCTTGTATATTTTGTTCTTTTGTTATTTTCTTGGTTAGTAGGGTGTGTAATGGTCCTTTTTCTCCTTTACAAGGCACACTTTTTGGAATTTTGTTTATGTTATTTAGTTTAATATCTTTTGCTATATGGCTGGCTAGTTGTCTCCCTGTTTCCTGGTTTAGTTGATTTATTCATATATTTTTATAAGAGTGTGAGTTGTTATTAGCAACCTATTATATAGTTATTTGGAGTTTTATTGTTTAAAACAAGTAGGGTTGGTTGGCTGGTTTGTTAAGTTTGGTAGGGTTGTGCTCACCACCGGAAGTTTATTACTCAGCAAATTATCATTTTTTTATTGTATATTTCATTTAAGTAATTTTGTTTGTTTGTATGAACGAGCCTTTGGCCTTAGATAGCTTTGTCTGTTGAAGGCTTTTTTGTCTGTATCCTTAAATTGCTTGTGTGTGTATATGTGTCTGTGTTGATTACTCATAACTATCCACGTGGTCCTGCTTTTAGCCCAGATCTATGAGGCGTAACCGGTGATTTCCGTTGTTTGTTGCTTGAAACTATTTATTTTTTTAGTTTTTCGTAATTTAAAATTGTGATTAATTTTTTTAAATTTATGCGATTTCCGGTACACACTTATAAAGCGTGCCTTTTTTTGAAAACTAAATAAAGTTTGAAAACTTTATACTTTTTATTATGTTTATGCAAGATCAAGTGGTACAGTTGTACAGCTGCAGTTTCTTTTTCAAATGTAGACTGTTTTGACCCAGTCTCCAACAAATATCCTTATATAAGATACTTGATTCAAGTACGGATCAATCAACTATAAATTCTCAATTTCAGCTCTTACTAATAGTGTTTCGTATCGAATTTATCATACAATGTAGGTACACAATTCATAACTTTCGGATACATATTTAAATTGAGTTGATAAATAGATTAATTCAAGTACGATCAAGATTGAATTGTTACCAAAATGTGCTTATTTCAAGAACAGCATTCTTAATATGAGCCCGATTCCTACTTGATTTCAGAATATTTTATTTAAAAGTTTATGTGAATGCGATTCTTCATTATGTGTAGCATTATCATTTCAACCTCAACCACCACAAACACTGCATTTACACAGAGGGAAAAATAAATATACACGCCTGGTACCAAACTGTTTATAATTTTTCAATACCATCCGTTGTCAAAGTATATACATACGTACGACAACACTATGTAATGTTGACAACATTGCAAAAATTCGTTGTCGTAATCTAAATTTTATACACATCCGTTGTCTAAATGTTAACAAACATGGTAAGCTCACTGTTGACAAACAATCCGTTGCCAATAGTGAGCTTACCACGTTTGTTAACATTTAGACAACGGATGTGTATAAAATTTAGATTTCAACAGCGAATTGTTGCAATGTTGACAACGTTGCGTTGTCAACATTACATAGTGTTGTCGTACGTATGTATATACTTTGACAACGATTGTCATTAAAAAATTATAAGCTCTTTGGTGTCAATTTGGCACCAGGCGTGTATATTTCCTTTTCCTTCTGTGTAAATGCAATGTATGTGGTTTATTATAATGATCTCTGGTCTTTCTCAATATCTTTCATACATATTTATTTGGGAACTATTCAAAGGTCTGAACTTTACTGTTTCTCAAATGCTTTACACATTCCCTTTCTATATATATTATAACTTCATTTCCAACGAATGCAGTTGTGAAAAATGTAGTTCATTCTAATAAGGAATTCTATTGAACACTGTTGGTTGTTAGAACTTTCTGTTTCGAAGATTTATTTCTCATCCGTTTTCCTTCATTATCTTCAATTCAATTGTAATGAATGTACTGATAGATGTAGTTTATCCTAAGGACTCCATTGTGGAATCTGGCTTTTCTAAGAACTTTATTATTCAGTTTATTGTTTTAAGTTAGAGAACTCTAATTTAATAAAGAGAAATGGTAACTGTCATGTAAAGTGAACTATTATGGGAACGATCGTTGTTGTTAAACATTAGATGGAGAAAATGATCATTCTCTCGGACACGTCTCTGTACTTGGAAAATTAAAGTCTCCTGATGTTAGAAAAATCAGATATGGAAATAAGCTATTGCATGGACATGGAACTAATTCCATGACAAGTTATTTCGGAAACAATTCTGGATCTAACTTGAAAGAAACCTTGGCAATGGAAAATATTACTTCAACATGAAGTGGATCAATGGACAACATTTGGAATTATGCCAGAATTCTGCCCTTCCTAGATCATAGAATCCTAGATCAAAACGAATCGGAAACGAATCTAGTTTTTTACCACTTTCTTCTGTTTAATCAAACTATCATAAAAAAGTCAATATTGATCCCTTTTAATACAAATAATTCCAAACCAAAACACGTACGCATTAGTTCAAAACGATGAATGAACAAAATCAAATCAATTTTCAACAATCAGCGCTAACATTAAAACCCTCATTCCTGTTTTTCCATTATACGAAAAAAAAAATTCCCCCAAAAATCAAAAATTCAAAAAACAATAGAAAAAAGGATCATATAGTTTTAGCTCCTACAACATGTAATAAAATCTACAAAACACTTTTATAAAGAAACCTTGCACTAGTCCCTTTTCAAAGTGACAAAGGACTTTAAAACTTTAGTGGCAGGGAACAATAATTTCATACAAGCTAAATAAAATTTGAAGTAAAAAAAAACTGGCTTTGTGTAGGAGAATTTTTGTTAAGGAATTTCTTTTCATTTGAAAGGTTAAACATCAATTTTTATGAAAATTTATTTTTAAATTTCATTCATCAAAAAATATAGTTTATTGTTTGGAAATTCCTAGAATCCTGTTTATTGTCTTGTATAAAAATTCCTTTTTATAAAATTGTTTTTTATTAGTTTGTGTACCATGTATGAGTAGACATTTAATTGCCACGCGTTATTATATACTTTTATATTCTTTAGTTATTTTTGATTGAAAGCAATTTTTGTGGTTTCTATAATTTAATGTCATGATATGTCATCGAAAAAGTCATGCGTTGTAGTATTGTTGTTGATCGTAAAAAACGTTAATAATTATGAATTGAAAATAATGATAATGACTTTTTATGACGTTTTTTATTCGTTAGATTTTTGTCGTAATTTCAAAAGGAAAGTAGTTAACAGCACCTGGTAAAATGATATATAGATAATGAAAGTAATTCATTCTGTTGAAGTTAGAAATTAAAAAAAGCAGTATCATAGCGATCTAGGATATTTGTATATATGTATGTACATATTTGGAATTCGAACAATAATTCTACGATCATAATGTCTGAAGAGAAATGTAATAGAACTAGTTTTTTGAATAATTTTCTGGGTGAAGAGAGCTATTTTTCTTTCATTATAAATAGTATTCGACAACATTTAAAGGTTCGCCACGATGTCAGGAGTGAATACGACCAAAATTTCCATGATTTGAGTTCAAAAACTGTTCGAAACCCTTGAAGTTACAGAGATTATAGATATTTAAACGGAGAAAATATAAAGGGGTACGACCGACCTATTGAATGATTTCGTCGACTGAAACCTCAATGCAACGGTAACTTTGAAAAAAGTTAATTATTTTATTAATAATTTATTAAAATGTGTATATTTTCTGTTCGAGAAATGCCATCCAAGAGTTATTTGAGAAGGTTTTAATCTTTTGGGCAACTTAGACTCGGAAGAAATGTTTATAAGAGAAACGTTTTGTTAAGCTTTATTGGGAAAGTCGCTGTTAACAGTCGATAAAGGTGCAGCAAGTGAATACGTTAGGCCAGATTTTCCATTAATCGTCCACACAAATTGGTCGAATTACCAGCAATTTCGGGAAGGAGAGATAATTTCAGACTGTGAATAAAACGTTTAAATTGACATTTTGTGCATCAGAAGAGGAGAGAGAAATAGAGGGGATTGTTCATATGTCCTATAGACTAGTGACTGCCATCGTTAAAGTGCGGTTAAGGTTACATCATAACCAGTTCCAGTACCTAACACCATTCAAGTTTTCACGTTTTGCACTATATATCTCCGATATATCATCAAAGAGTCGCTGTCCTAGAAATGTTGAGATGGATGTCCATTACAGATTGACAATGGCAGAGAAGAGAGTCTACTGTTTCCTCCTCATTCTGGCTATATCTACAGGGTAAATTATTTCCATAGTTCCAAGTTGGCAGTCCCCAGTAAAGACAACAATCATATAGAAAATATATTCTATATCTTGTTCGACGATTTCGTCGAAAAGTCAACAAAATCTATCGTTCCTAAGGAAAATCCCGATATTTTTAACGATTGATATGCAAAAGGTATTTGGATATGACCAAAGTATATTTTTCTAACGAATTGAATCACAGTTAAAGTTACTCATCATATCTGGGATTCGAGAAAGTCCTTTCTATCAGCTTTAAAATAAAGGCTTAACATCTGATATATCTTCTTTCTTTTCCAAGATATCTTCACTTTTAGAAGAGTATAACTTGGTATCAGGTTTTCGACTTTTTTTACAGTTATGACAGTGCCATGGCAACTTTTGAAATGTTGTATACCATCTGAAAGTCCATTCCGTCAGCTTTAAAATAAAGGCTTAACATTAATAAAAACCAAAACAACATGAACATTTTATAGAACAATAAAAAAACAACGCAAAAAATAACATGAAAACGAAAATTTCGCGCAAACAATAGATAAAGGATACAAAATTGATCCTGATCATAAACATTATGAGGCACCATGACTAACAAATAACACATGAGATGAGCGACAGCAAAAAGAAATCTAAACTCATTTAATAGATTTACAAGAAACACAAACCTGTAACTGCGCATTTGCAAAAAGGAAAGGCAAAAAATCCGAAACAAGTTTCTTAATATGCTGGGAAATTACGTCGTTTTATTTTGAAAATCTTGCAACAGGAACTTGTTACATTGAAAATAGCGAATGAAAAAATTCCAATACAAGTGTTTATTTTCCAAAGGATAATAAAAGAGCGAGATACCAATCTTAGCGTTTAAGTAAGAGTGCGAATGTATAGTTGGTGGGTGTTAAAAACATGATACGCAACTTAAATTTAACAAAAGATTTTTTGAGCAGTTACAAAACTAACGAAGCAAAATCCTTCTTTGTTGCACTTCCCTACCTATGACAGCAACAACCTAAACAAGGATAATTTGTAAGAAAAACAAAAAGGGAAAACGTCTATAGTGCTCTATAGGAGGTGTTGTTTAACAACAAATTTCGCTCTATTGCAGTATTCTTAAAAGATTTAAACGCTCCTACTAAGGCTTCATGAGGATCTTCTTACTTGAACTAAGCTTAGGCGTTTACTAGTTAAAGTACCTGTTTAAAAGTACAGACTTAAAAATACTGCTAATAGTTTGGGAGTTTCCCAAACAAGTATTTTTACGAAAATAAAATTTGCCTAAAATGCGTGCAAAAATAATAATAAATCGTTGTTAGTTACAAAAAGGAAGGCAGAAAAGTGTTGCTATTCTGCAGTGCGTAGCTAATTTACTAAATTCTTTAGATTATGTTAGATAAAAATCATTTTTCGCCAAAGAAACTAACAAAATTTAAATTGAGTAGAGAGAACAGGCAAAAAGAGCCCAGTAAAATGGGCAGGAAATTTAGTTTGTATTTAACACTGTTAAATTTTGGATTAGTTGCATTTTAGTCGATAAAATAACCGTGTCATTGACAAGGTTTAAGATATGAGTTTGTAGGTGAAAATAAGGACGACCGGGGCTTAGGCTAATAAAGTAAGAGTGTTAAGATACTTAGGACATGTAAGATTATGAAAATATTTTGTAATTATAGAGCAGAGGATTTCAGTTATAATGGAGATGGTTAAATTTTAATATTACAACTTATTTGTAATCAAATTTGTTCAATATATACGTTTATATATTTTCAAACTTCAAGCAACGCGAGTCGGTTAAGTGTATCCACTGCAATTTAAATTGGGATTATATTCACCTCTCGGTTCTTAATTGGAAAATTACAAACAATTAATAATGAAAAAACATTCCATTGATAAACGTCAAAGGATTTTCATTAAAAACTATGTTGACGTATCGTAATGTCCATGGATAAGATGTGAAATGATTTACAAATTTATATAAATTTTGAATAAAGCTATATTTTCAGATTTAAAGAATTTTTTAGTTATTAAATGTATAAGTTATAATTATTTGCAAAAGCATTTGCTGAAGCTCAAGGAAGCCTATGGTGACTTTGGTCCATCGGACGAGATTTGGTTGATGTAGTTCATAAGTGGCGATTTTGAAACTGAAGATCATCTATGTTTGCCGAAAAGTTTGAATACCAAGAATTGGAGGCATTAAGATTGTTGTCAAACTCAACAGGAGCTTGTAAGATCATTAACATGTACTAAAGCAGGCTTCATCCAAAAGCAGGAAAATTGGATACCATAAGAGAAAATCCGTTAAGATAACCCGAAGCGAAAGAGATCGTATGTGAATTCCGGTCAAACAGTCAAACAATCAGCGGGAAACTGTACGGAATTCAAATGATTCCTTTGCAGCGAACAGTGGCAAAAAAACAACCAGAATATGTAGACAGATATGAAAGCGAAATCACGACAACGCTTGGTCACATATGGCAATACCTGATAAAAACTATTTAGAAAGAAGTGATTAAGAAGTTTACCAAACCCATCTGATAGTTCAGACACTGTTCCATCCGACTACTATTTGTTTCAACCGATGCAAAAGGTTTGTGATTGATTTGATTCGTTCTTTAACAATAGTCAACAGGTTGCACTTTCAGACATAATTATTAAAGGTATCATCGTGATGTTATTCTGATTTCTGATTCAGTGCAGCTGTGATGTATACTTTGGTCTCTGGGTGGAAAATCGTCATTTTATTGTGAGGAAATGTAAAATTCGATTATTTCATCAGATAGACTTTATTTTAACCCATCGCATATTCCTATTCGCCCTTTCTTGCAATAGAGATCGTATGTGAAGTCCGACCACCCAGCCGAAAGCGGGAAACTGTACCAATTTCAGCTGATTCCTTAAAAGCGAACATTGTTAAAAATATCCAGAATATGCGGCCAGATATGAAGGCGTAATCATGACAACCCTCGGCTATATATTACAATACATGTTCAAATCTATTTAGAAGGAAGTGATTGAGAAGTTTACCAAACTTAGCTGATAGACCAGACACTTGTCTGTCCTACTACTATTTGTTTCAATCGATGCAAGACGTTCTGTCTAAGATACGCATTCATTTAGAAATTGGCTTGACTTGTTCTTGGCATCAAAAGATGAGCAGTTTGGAGCGGTATCCATAGATTATCAAAAAGATGGGAAATTTTCATTGCTTAAAACGCCCAAACTTTACTTTAACAACAGTCAACAGGTTGGACTATCAGACATTATAATTAAAGGTATCATCGCTATGTTATAACGTCTCAAATATGACCTATGGATGTGATATCCCGAAAACCTAATGAAATTGTGTAGTTCTGATTTGGAAACAATGGAACTCTGACCTTTAGAAAAGAATACTTTGATCTTAGGGTTGAAAATCGTCATTATATCCAATATTCGATAATTTCATCAGAGATATTTCTTCCTAACCTAAAGCATATTCCTACACGCCCTCAGTTAACAATTTCAATTTCTTGCAATAGAAGTCCGGGCAACCAGTCGAACCATCAGCGGGTAACTGTACCGAATTCAACTGATTTCTTTCAAGCGAACATTGGTAAAAATATCCAGAATATGCGGCTAGATATGAAAGCGTATTCATGACAACTCTCGGCCACCTATTAAATCTATTTAGAAGGAAGTGATTAAGAACTTTACCAAACCCACCTGATAGACATGCTCCGTCCTTATACTATTTGTTTCAATCGATGTATGTCTGGGATACACATACATAAATTTAGGAAATGGTTTGATTGGTTCTTGGTATTAAAAGGTGAGCAGTTTGGAGCGGTATCCATAGGTTATCAAAAAGATGGGAAAAGGTTATAGCTAACAACGCCCAAACTTTACTTTAGCAACAATCAACAGGTTGTTTCAGACATTATAATTATAGGAATCATCGCGATGTTATAACGTCTCAGATATGGGATTTTCGAAGTTTTAACATATGATATCTGGAAAACCTAATGAAATTGTGTAGTTCTGATTCAGATATAGTGGAGCTCTGACATTTAGAAAAGTATACTTTAATTGATCTCATGATTGAAAATCGTCAATTTACTTTGAGAAAATGCAATATTCGATCGCATATTCCTACTCGCCTTTAGTTTATCTGTTTCAATTTCTTGAAATTTATTCTTAGAAATACTACAATTATTTTCTAAATACCAGCACATATTTTCCCGCCATGATATCTGGAAAACCTGATGAAATTGGGTAATTCTGATTTGGATTCTGTGTAGCTTTACAAAACTATACTTTGGTCTTTGTATTGAAAATCGTCATTTCATTTGAAGCAAATTCAATTTTCAATGATTTCATCCGATAGATTTCATTCTACCATCGCATATTCCTACTTGCCTTTAGTTCCTCAATTTCAATTTCTTGCAATTTATTCTTAGAAATACTACAATTGTTCCCTAAGTTTTTATCAGTATAAATTTTTCCCGCCACTAATGCGAATATAATAAACTCCACAAACCACACAATACAAATTTTCAATGGAAATTGTTCAAATCTCAAGAAATCAATAACGAAAATATTTATTATAAGACCAAATTTATGCTTCACTAAATTTTCTTTGACAAAAATCAACAAAGAAACTATAAGACGAGCACGCTTGCGTAACAAACCCCTACTAAGAAAATCAAAAGCCAACAAAAAATTGCGGCAAAATACAATTTTCAATACTTGATAAAAATCGATAAATACTAATACAGAAAACAATACCAAAAATCAGACCGCAAAAATCAAAATTTTTTGATAATCAGATAATATTTTGTTGTAAGAACATAAAATATACAACAAAAGACAAGGGGACAAAAAACAAGAAATTTTCATAAGAAACAAACACAACCCGCCCGCTACCGTAAAAATCAATGAAAACGTTCAATGGCAAAATACTAGGAAAGCGTGAGAAATAAGGAGGTTCAAAGAAAAACTACACAATTTTACCGCAAAGGCCAGTCAGTGAACAAATGTTGCACAAAAAAGAAGTATGCAGAGCAAAAACAAATACACAGAACTAAAGGAAGAAAAAAGGAGAAGAAGTGACAAAGCGACACAACCACAATGTCAACCAAGTGTAACGGAGTGGCGGCAAATTTTCTTTTAAATTTTTTGGTAGTTTGATGCAAGCAGGTTAAATTATTATTATTGTGTTTTCTTTAAAGAAATCATTTTAAAAGATCACTGTAATCATTAGTAATTGATTTTTGCTATACATTTTCATGAAATTTGTTATTGGTTTTGTAAGGTCATGAATTACATTATGTACATTAAAGAGAAAATTACTTAGCAAGGACTATAATCTAATCTTTCATTTGCGATAAAAATATTTTATCAAAATGTAAAATATGTTTCATAAAATGTTAATATTTTAACTTTTGTGGTTAAAGAATAAAATCCCAGCAGAATTTAAAAAAATATGAGAATTTGCAAAAAGGTTTTTCTTTCATATGGTTGGAACTGAGGTATTTTTAAGATGATTAGCAGTTGTAGGTGATCGTAGTCGGACCCCTAAAGTTGGTTACCTCCATTTAAGTATGACCCGAATGAGCTGAAATTTTAAATATCTATATATGTATATAAAATTGAATGTGCGTTTGTATGTTTGTTTGAACTTTATAGACAGCAAAACGGCTAAACCGTTTTCTATGAAATTTTCGCAGTATCTTTCTGTATGTCTGGAGGGAAGTATATTCTACTTTTTACTTCAAAATTTCAAGTTAATGACGTGCCTGGTCAACTAAATATTAAAAGTCACATATCTAGGAAAATGCAAGAGCTAGAATCCTAAAATTCTGTATGGACAACTTTGACATACATATGAATACATGGGTAGATGGTACCTACCGTATCAAGAAAATCTTAAATTAATATATTTGAGAAAATATAACAGCTAGCGTCCTCATTTTTTTTCAGAGCACTTTATAAACATGAATGTTTAGGACAAAAAATGGACGGACTAGCAATAGGGGGCGTGGCACCTCTCATATGAATTAAATATTAAAATTCGTTTATCTGGGAAACTAATGTAGATAACATCTTAAAATTTTGTACAAAGGCCTTTACCATCCATGAGAATATTTAGGAGAAAATGTGGGGACTATCATAAGGGGATATTGGTACCTCCCATACGAATTAAATACAAAAATTCGTATATCTGAGAAACTATTAGAACTAAAATTTTGCACGAACTACTATGACATCTATGTGAATAGTTGGCTAATAAATTGGCGGATTAGTTTTTAGGGGCGTGGTAACTCCCATATAAAGTAAATTCAAAAATTAGCTTATCTAGGAAACTATTGGAGTTAGAATCTTTAAATTTTGTACGAAGAATTTTAACATCCATTTAATCATTGAGAGAAAAATGGGCCTGTCACATTAAGTACAAAAATTCGTATATCTGGGAAACTATTAAAGCTAAAATCTTAAATTCTGCACAAGGAACTTTTGACACTTATATAAACATTTGGATATTATTACCCAATAGGGCTTGGTATCTCCCATATGTATTAAATGTTAAAATATATCTGTTAAACTGTTAGAGCTAAAGTCTAATTCGTAAAGTGTTTTTTATTTATATTGACTTTAGGGTAGCAATGCACACCGGGTATAGCTGGTAAATAATAAAAGTAAATATATAAATTTATTTTGGTTTATACATATGTATATGCACCTCATGTCTGATTTATCATCATTAAAAAATGTACCTTAAAAGCTGTGGTATTATATATTCAGAATTATATATTGATGGATCGATAACACATTTTTGAATAAGAGTGAAGTTGGCTTGGCAATTCTCTGATACGGATAAATACATACACACAAGTATTATGTTTTTATCGTTTCTTCGCGTCTACGCCTATGTTCTTATGACAGTCAACGAATTTTTTAGCCAACAATATTTGGAATGTAGCGGGCCAACATGCGGCTCAATTCAATTCGAGTCGCAAACAAATTGGGTTAAACGTATTCACCAGTGCCGTCGCTTCCACATAGGACATTTAAACAGTGTCTTTTTCCATATATAATAGAATGAATTGCACTTTAATTTAAAATAAAAATAATTTCATGCTTTTGTAACAATCCTAACAAAGATCACTAGAGCAATGTCTGTTCCCTTGAGGGGATTTACACACGCCAAACTGAAATCCGAAAATATGAGTAATTTTTTCTATTTATTTTAAAACATTTGCCATTTATTCAAAGTATCTGTCAGGAACTGCTCATCTTTTGAATCTGTTCAGATACCCAGTTCTGAAGTGGAGAACATTCGGCATATATTTTCTATCTAAAAGTAGTTGGACGAGTTAAGGTCTGGGCTATTAGTCAGTTTTGTCAGAACTTCCTAACTAAGTACTTTTTTCTAAATGGTCTTAATAGGTAATGCAATATGTGCTGAACGTTTTCATGATAGAATTTTCATGTCTGGCCGCATATGTATCAGATGTATTTTTACATACTGATAGAATATTGACCCTGGAGGTATTTCTGGAATGCTCGCTTCAAATTTATCAGTTGTATTCCATAAAGGTTTCTTGTGATAGTCTGGCTGTTAGATGGTGGTACGCGTGGCCCCTCCGATTACATCCCGGTAGGAACTGCTTTGGCAGCATAATGTTATGTTCCATAACCGAAAGCATCTTCGTCTCTTCATGCATGTGTTCTTCAGACGTCATTTGAATGCAGCCTGTTACTGTTCTAAGAGCTGTGTTTTGACAGCTTTGAAGCTTCTTTGATTCGGCAGGTTGGCCGGGCTTCACAGGCAACAATCTCTTACTATTCGTAACGCACCCATTTTCCATCGAAAGTTTAGGCGTTTAAACAGAATTTCGGACGTGCAAAATTCTTTTTCAAGGACAATACCCTGCTTTTAGAAGTATCCTGCTGTTCACAAGCATTTTAAAATTGCTGCTTGAGTTGCTCCCAATGATTTTTAAGCAGTTGTTGAATTTTGCAATAATCTTCATGTATTAATGCCACCAATATTTGGACTTGAATCTGTCATGCCAAAAGCTATGGAAGAAATTCAAGATAAGCATTTTCGCCTTTTATACCCCCCAATAGAAGGAATTTTGTGAGAAAATGATTACCAAAATTTTAATATGTCTAAAAATGGACCAGGCTCTTTTATAGTTCCCTATTGTATGTTGCGAAAGTTATAGACCTACATATATCCCTACTGATATCGTAAAGGGGCTAGTTCTATGACCAATAATCTCTATTTACGCAAAATGTTTGTGACCATAGCATTAAATAAAAAAACGATAAATAGACGGAAATTCTTTGAAATTTTTGATTATAACTTTTGGTTTTGTATTTTTGTTTGTTTGTATCGCATTAATGAAAACAAAGTAAATAACAACAAGTTCAATACAAAAGCCACAAAATCAAAAATTTTTAACAAAAACAAATAAAAAAGGATATCACCGACAAGGAAGGCGGCTTTTTGCACTGATCTATTCATGTTCATTAAGACGTGAAATTACATTTGCCAACTCTACTCTTCAAATGCTCTACATACATTGTCCATTGATTATAAAAATGATCTTATTGTTATATTTCTTTAATAAAAAACAAGAAACTAAATGACATTTTTTTTTCTTTGTTAAACTAAACTTTAGTTTTGTACTGCAACAACTACAACTAGAAAAGAGCAGTCACAGCGGCAAAAGTAAAAAAGTATCTAACAAACAATGCCTACATACAGGATCAACTGCTTAGATATTGTTCTTAGACTCGACACACTGCATGTGATCTTTGCTAATGCTTCTAAATCATAAAAATGTCCTGTGTTTTAGACAAAAAAGTCGTCTTTTTAAACTAAAGATACAAAAACAACTAGTTTTTGTTTTAGAATTTTTATTCTTGTTTTATTAAAGAATAGATTTTTTTGTGCAGTTTGATTAGTGTTGACAATATCAAAAAGAGATTAGCTTAGCAAATCTTTTATAAATCTTTAAGTCTCTGGACGTTGGAAGAAAATGTATGTATATGGTCTAATAAAACAATAATTCTTTGCAAAAAAATTTTTTGGTTTTTGTATAGTTTATTTCTATATTGTTTTATTATCTAATGTCTATTCTTTTATTTGGTTAAACATTTTATTTCGTACTTTTGAAACTCCTCTAAATAAATTATTTCCTTCTGGTTCCTTTTTGGTTCGCCACGGTTACACCCACTTTTCTTTTTTTTTATTTAGCATTTTTGTAAAATTTTACCTTAAAATTTGTTTAAATTTTATGGCAAAGAAAAAAGTAGGTGTCATTTTGTGGGCGTTAATTGCAGACATTTTCACACTGCTTTTCATAGATCCGTTTGATGTTCTTTTGATTATTGAGCAACGCGCCAAAATGCTCTCTCTACGATTTTATACGCCATCTTATCAAACCCCTAAATGTTTTATATCTTAAATGAAAATATTGCAAGCTGTAATGAAATTTAAGGCACACTTCCTTAAAGGAGGATGTCCTGGATTACATCTGCCCTTAGAGAAAAATCATTGATAAATTTAGGAAATATTTGAGAATTTTATTGAAACAAAATATTTCAATATTTGAAATTTGGGCGAATCAAGAGAGTACTAAATAAAAGACCCCAATATATACTCAAGATTTGCATAAAAACTAGTTTCTCTATACTCAAACTATTTATGCAATTAAAACCCCTATTAATACCAACATCTTCAATTTAAAGAACTAATAAATCCTTTTAAATATATAAATATTTTAAATTTTCTAAATCACTTTCCTTTCACAAATCTTTGTAAATCCATAAATCGTTATAAATCTTTAAGGGTTTTAAAAAGCATAAAATTATTTTTACTTCTCTAAATCTTAATTCAAATCTATTTGCACAAACCGATTCTAGGAAAACAAAATCTTAAACCCCTCATATAACAGAGGAAAAAGAAGTGACAAATAACCTTAAGTGGTCTAACGCGAAAGTGCGAGAAACAACGAAACGCTTTAATTGTTGGAACAAATTAACAAATTCAATATCTCATGAAAATCTTTGTCGAAACATGCGAAATAATTAAACAACACAGCAAGTGTAATTGAGGGAAATTTCCAAAATTTTATGGTCTTAAAGTACTTGAGATTTTATGGCAAAATTAAAGCCAAATAGAGAAGAAGAAGAAGAAAAAAATAACCAAAAATTAACTCAACAGAAAGAAAAAGAAAGACTAAAACTAATGTCCTGTTGATAATTCATGTTAAAATCCGTGTGGACTAAGAGTAACATAAAGATAATAAAGTCCTTGTAATATGGTTGTATTTCTAAGATAAGGCTACGAGGGTGCACTGTCACTGAACAGGACTTTCTAGACAGGTATGCATGTACTTTGCATGTTTATGAGGATTGTTAAACTTAGCGGGGAATTTTGTAAAAATTATCCATCCTTTTCTTGTCTTGTAACATTTTCATAGATAAGATTATTCACTAACTGACATTTTCATTCTGCTATCTTGTCTTTCTTGTCTCTTGTAATCACAGAAAGTTGTGAATCATCTTGTTTTCTAATTTGCAACCGTTTTACTGTATGAATCCTTACAAATCACCTGCTGCTTCAACATGTCCTTGCAGATTTCTTTTTTTGTATAGAACTCCAGGATTTTATGTTTATTACACTATTTATGCTGGAGGAGGTCAATTTGACTTTAAATAGTTTCGTATTTACATGTTTCTCAGTTTGCTAGGTTTAACCCATATTGAATTCCAATTAATTGCAAATCAGTTTCATTGCAATATTTGGTATTTATGTGGTTTTTGTAAGATACATATTATACTACGTTGTTGTCAATATATGCGGGAATCACTAGTTGGGTGGTCATATTGCGATATGTTTTTCCTTTTTGTGGTAGAAGACAAGCACGTGTCTTTGCCAGAAAATGAGGGTTTTATATGAGACAATTATTAAGAGATTAGGAGCCACATTTCATAGGAATTTATAATGAATTTGTAGTCATGATAGAAAATAAAATTATGTTGTTAAATAAGGACCACACCGAAGCATACATATTTGCAATGTTAAATTTTAGATCCAATAAAACATATGAACATAGACATTTGTGCTAAATGTGCAGTTTAAAATGAATACAAAAAGGCGTCAATCTTAACAAGTACAAAAAAATCTTTACGACAAAGGGTAAATCTGTTGAGGCGACTCTTCATATTCTTGTCGTATATATTGAGAAATCCATGGGTTATGGAAACTTTACATTGGACGCTTTTCTTGACATGGCACTTGAGATGGCACTTTTAATAAAGTTGAATCCACTTCTATCTGTCTATATCTATACATATCTCCCATAGGGCTTGATAGGTCCGTTGTAGTTTTTGTTGAGAGTCTTCTCTCAAATAGGATCATCCTCTTTAGGTGACACTCTTATCTCTAAAAGAGCGATAAGAGGTACTGATACTCCACAAAGTGGCGTACTATTGGCTTCAAAACAGTTCCCTATGGCGACAATGTAGCTGTAGCGGTATCATGTGATCACCTTGAAACTTTTTCTCAAAGGTAAGAACATTCACCAAAGATCATAGCGTTGAATGTGGTCTTATTGTAAATCCTAGCAAAAAACGGAAAATACAAGATCCCTCTGTTTCGCCTTCCTCGATCTAACGCCGAGGTATTGAAGCTTTCGGATAGCGCGAAATAGTTGCGCGTTATCCTAGATAAGACGCTTTCTGGAGCTCAAATGTGCTCTCTAGGGCATCTAAAGCCATTACGGCGATATATGTTTGTAGGAAGCCATAGGAACATGCTGGTGTATAAACCCGATAAATATTCATTGGCTATTTGAGGCTGTTATTAAACCTATAATGTTGGATGGGGTAGTAGTCTTGTGGCATGTGCTTGAAAAAGCTTCACTCAGTGCGATGGTCGGATGAGAACACTGGCTCGATACCTAGAGCGCTGTGGCTCCTTATTAATTCACGCAAGTCTAACTATCTCATTGGTCTTCATAGACTACAACTAGGTAAGCTGGTGTCTATTGTTACTGACTACTGGGATTTGATAACCACACTAGACGCATTGGCCTTCCGTTCAAAGACTTCTGTAGTTGTCAAAATGAGGATGTAGAAGGGACTATATCATCTTCTCTGAAATTGTCCTCTGATAACCCAACCTAATTACAATTTGTAGAGGTCGACAAGCTGAACCGATTTGAATAATCTAAACCATTTTGTGTGTTTAATAAGTTAGGACTTTTTATAACTTATTAGGGCTGTGATTGTTGCCTAGCTAATGGACTCAGCATATGGAATTTATACTCTTGAAGCAAGTAATTTAAAATCCTTCACGACTAAAGGCTAACCCCCCTCCTCAATACTATTCACCTTTCAATCCATCCCCCTTTCGCTAGATTCCACCAACTTGTAAGGTTATGGTGGTTGTAAGCAGTGACGAGAACCTAAATTATTAATTAGTGGTAAAAGTCGCTTATAACTCCCCTCCGATCCCACAACATGGGCCGGTTGTTAATCCTAGTCCAGATCTTGTACGCCTCAGCCTACTTGTCGGACCAAAATATGGAAACTAATAACAAAATAAAAATGAGGAGATTGGAAACTCCACCGAAGACAACCTGGTATCCTATAGCCAAGCGGCAGCACAACACTCAACTGCTTTGCAAAAGCATAATCAGATGTCCCGACTATCAACCTATTGAGGAAAAGAGATTCCGGGGAAAAGTCAAAAAAACATCTTCAAGTCAGGACATACCAATGCGCTATTTATTCTTGATTAAATTGCTAAGAAAGCTGTAAATGGTTCCTCAATAACCGAGACGTAGAATATCGCATCGAATACGTGGTAGATGATTACTACAAGATTTTGAAAACCAAACCGAACACGTACAAGAAAACAGAAAACAAATCCGCTCTTAGACAGAGGGAGGAAAATCGTCTATAGGGGAGAAACGTAACCGGCAAAAAACTACACTAGTACGCTTGAAAAGAGCGACCATATGACCCTTTAATGAGGAGGTGATGGATAATTTCTTCATGGTTCTGGCAAATATAAAGGCAGTTAGACCTGTAGTAAAAGAATTGGGTGTCATAAAATCCAAACTAGCTCAGCTCATTATGGATTACATGCTCGAAAATAAGGACAGAACCTCGTTTTGATTAAATTTTTGACGATCGATACTATTTTCAAGACATAAGGGAAAATAAATATTAATTAATAACAAAAATTTCCAAATCACTGCAGTGTGCAAAGCTTAGAGCCAAAAATGTATATAAAATAGCATGGCAAATCTCAAACATAGAGCACCTTCGGAATCTATACATACAGAAATGAATGTGTGTTTGTTTGTTTGTTTGGATTTTATAGACAGTTAAACGTCTCGACCGATTTTTCTTAAATTTTCACTGTATGCTATTTTTTACTTCAAAATTTCAAGTGGGCGACGTGTCATGCCCACACACAAAATAATTATTAAAAGTCGCATATCTTAAAAACTTTAGAGTCCTAAAATTGGGTATGGACAACTTTGACAGCCATATGAATTCTTGAGCATAAAATGGGCAGCTTAGATATAGTGGGCGTGGCACCTCCCTCATACATTGATATATCTGAGGAAATATAACAGCTAGAGTCATAATTTTTTTCGGAAAATTAATGTTTAGGACATAAGATAGGCGGACTAGAAAATGGGGGCGTGGCACCTCCCATATGAATTAAATATTAAAATTCGTTTATCCGGTAATCTACTGGAAATAGAATCTTAATATTTTGCACAAAGACCTTTAACATCTATGTGAAAATTTAGGATAAAATTGGACGAACTTTCATAAGGGGGTCTTGGAATCTCCCATACGGATCTGTATGTCTGGGAAACTATTAGAGCTAAAATTCTTTGCATGAGATTTTTTGACATTCATGTGCACATTTGGGTAATAAATTGTAGAACAAAATTTTAGGGGGATGGTACCTCCCTCCCATATGAACTAAATTAAAAATTCGTTTAGTAAACTATTGGAGCTTGATTCTTAAATTTTTGTAAGAAAGAACTTTGAAATCAATTTGAACATTTGGGACAAAAATGGGCGGACTTTAATTGGAAAGACTGGGCACCTGATTAAGTAAAAAAATTCTAGAATTTTGCACGAAAAACTCTAACATCTATGGAAACATTTGCGTAATAAGTCAACGGACTTTCAATAAGAGCTTATTGGCACCTCCCACATGAATTAAATACAAAAATTCGTATATCTGGAAAACTGTTAGAGCTGGAACCTTCAAAAATCGTAAAGTGGGTTTTTTATTTTTATTTATTGACTTTAGGGTGGCAAAGCGCACTGGGTATAGCAAGTTACATATATATAAAAAAACTAAAAATGCTGATTGAATAAGTAATAGAAATCACTTAACCACAACTAATTTAATTATCTTCAAAAACACCAATATATAAAAACATAGTCGCCATAAATATTTTCATTCATAAATTTTCATATCTCGAAGGAAAAATGCGGAAATCAACACTATAATTAATTATAAAATTTATAGATTTTCATTGATAAGTCCAAAAAGTAAAAAAAAATCTAGACAATAAAAGATACCGATTTACCAAAAGCCGTGAATAATTTCTAAAGCCAAAACAAAAAATCCAAACAAAAGTTTTAACACCTTAAAGAAATCATTTAAAATAAAGCAACTTCCGACCAATGACCAAACAAAAATCTGGGCGTAATTTAGAAAAATCAATAAATTAATGGAAGACGTAAACAATTATGAATTAAATAAACCCAATACAGGAGGAGGCAGTAAAGAAAATATTTAAAATTATTAAAACATAAAAGACAAAAGAACTTCAAAGAAAAACCGAGCAACCAAAAACACTACCAAATACTAAAACACAGTTAGACGCCATTTAATTGGCCAACAGGAAAAAATTCAAACAATGACAATGTTGGAAACATTTTCCATTTTCTTCCACATAGCCAAACACATTTTTAGATCAGCACAAGTGTATTTAAAATAAATGTTTGAAAAATTTCGACATTGAGGTAGACAGAGACACAAATTTAGTTGAGGAAAAACATATTGATCTTCTGTTTTAATATTAAAGGAAAATTTACAAAGTCATTCATTAGTTAAAAGACATACAACGAAAAACGTTTAATTGACTAAAATTATTCGTAAAGATCAAAGAATATTTTGGTGTGTTTATGCTCTAAAAAAGGATGTTCTCACAGACCACCCATTTTAACAATGAATCGGTTTGATAGTAGAATAAAAAGGACGTATGAACGCCTGTACTTTGATGTTGTATTTAATGTGCATTTATTTAAATTGTTAAACCAAAAACATTTAGTTTAATTAAGGGTTTTAGTTTAAATTAAAGGACTTCTAAAGAAAATTTTAGAAAAATCATGCAGGGAAAATTGTAGTAAGAGAGAAGTGCGAAAACATTTTTGAAAAAGTATAAAAATATAAAAATTTTTGTAATTTCTAAAACACGGAAATGAATTTGATAAAATCTAAATTTATTTCCGGTTTTGTTTTTTTTTATCAAAAATAATTGTATTTATTTTTGTAACAAAAATAATTTTAAAAAATCCTATAAAATCTTTCAAAAGTTATCACTCAAATTTCCTTTAGTTTCTTTTTCCTAAACTGAAACAAAGAAAAGGATATAAATTGTCAGGATCTACACAAATAATTGATTTAAAAAATTTCATTCGTGTAATTATACTTTTCACGCGGTTTTGCAAGTAATTTTCTACCAAAAAAAGGGACACAAAAATACCACGAAATTTAATGCGTTTCAATTTTCTATGGTAAAAGGATACCTTCATCAGCTTAGAGATTGTAGGTGCAATGGGGGTGTTTATGAAATTTAAGTACCATTTGCACCTTACAGATTCTGAAAGAAAAATTTGAAAAGAATTAGAAAAAATAACAATTTCTAAATGTCACCCCCAAAAAAATATTGAGTTGTAAGAGAAATAGTTTTACAATATTTAGTAAAGCAAGGCGTCATAAGTAAGTGTGAAATTATTTTAAAACCTTTAAATTACTTTACGTTAGAATGCAAGTATTTTTCCTATAATCCGCTTTAAAATAGCAGCAGTAGTTAATGGTGGTCTCAGAAAGTCCTCTTTCTAGAGGTCATGGCTGAATGCTGTTGTAATAGACTTATATTCCTACATAGTTATATAAATGTAAAATTATTTTCTTAAATGAAATGTCAAAAGTGTGCCGAGTTTTTAATAATTAATTCTTTTTAAATATTTCAATTTCGCCTGGTTGTAAGTTGACATAAGTCCATTGGTTACAGTCATGTGCAGGTTTTTGTGGTTAGCTAAAATTAATAACATGATCGAGAAAAATGTTTAAATAATATTTAAAATTATGTGTGTTTCCTTTTCCTCAGTCACGTGCGTCAAAGCAGCTGTAACTTTTATAATAGTTTATTAAAAAGCGGACTCATTTAAATACATGCTTTTAATAAACATAAACATCATTCCAGTCGTTTATATTCAACCTTTAGGCTCTATAAACTAGCTCCAATTTAAGGTTCTTCATATAAAAATTTCTCAAAAACTACAGCCGATTTTAATTTTTTCATATAAACATCGATTTTTCATGAGTGATCACAGATTTTTATTATTTTCTCAATTAGAGCGTTATTTAAAAAACTAAAGCCGATTTTAGTTTTTTCATATAAAAATCTCTTATTGATGGAAAATATGAGTGATCACAGATTTTCATTATTTTCTCGATTGGAGTGATATTTAAGAAATTACAGCCGATTCAATTTTTTTCATATAAAAATCGATTTTTGATGGAAAGTATGAGTGATCACAGATTTTTTATTATTTTCTCGATTGGAGTGTTATTTAAGAAACTACAGCCGATTTTAGTTTTTTCATATAAAAATCGATTTTTGATATGTGTGATCACAGATTTTAACTATTTTCTCGATTGGAGCGTTATTTAAGAAACTACAGCCGATTTTATGTTTTTCATATAAAAATCGATTTTTGATGGAAAATATGAGTGATCACAGATTTTCATTATTTTCTCGATTGGAGCGTTATTTAAGAAACTACAGCCGATTTTAGTTTTTTCATATAAAAATCGATTTTTGATGGAAAATATGAGTGATCACAGATTTTCATTATTTTCTCAATTGGAGCGTTATTTAAGAAACTACAGCCGATTTTACGATTTTCATATAAACTTAGATTTTTTAAGGTAAAGTGAGTGATCACAGATTACCATTATTTTCTCGATTGGAGCGTTATTTTTTCATATATAAATCGATTTTTGATGGAAAATATGAGTGATCACAGATTTTTAAAAAACTACAGCCGATTTTAGTTTTTTCATATAAAAATCGATTTTTGATGGAAAATATGAGTGATCACAGGCTTTCATTATTTTCTCAATTGGAGCGTTATTTAAGAAACTACAGCCGATTTTAAGATTTTCATATAAACTTAGATTTTTTAAGGTAAAGTGAGTGATCACAGATTATCATTATTTTCTCGATTGGAGCGTTATTTAAGAAACTACAGCCGATTTTATTTTTTCATATATACATAAATCGATTATTGATGGAAAATATGAGTGATCACAGATTTTCATTATTTTCTCGATTGGAGCGTTATTTAAGAAACTACAGCCGATTTTATGTTTTTCATATAAAAATCGATTTTTGATGGAAAATATGAGTGATCACAGATTTTCATTATTTTCTCGATTGGAGTGTTATTTAAGAAACTACAGCCGATTTTAGTTTTTTCGTATAAAAGTAGATTTTATGGAAAATATGAGTGATCACAGATTTTCATTATTTTCTCAATTGGAGCGTTATTTAAGAAACTACAGCCGATTTTATGTTTTTTATATAAAAATCGATTTTTGATGGAAAATATGAGTAATCACAGATTTTCATTATTTTCTCGATTGGAGCGTTATTTAAGAAACTACAGCCGATTTTATGTTTTTCATATAAAAATCGATTTTTGATTGAAAATATTAGTTTTTTCATATAAAAATCGATTTTAGATGGAAAATATGAGTGATCACAGATTTTCATTATTTTCTCGATTGGAGCGTTATTTAAGAAACTACAGCCGATTTTATGTTTTTCATATAAAAATCGATTTTTGATGGAAAATATGAGTGATCACAGATTTTCATTATTTTCTCGATTGGAGTGTTATTTAAGAAACTACAGCCGATTTTAGTTTTTTCGTATAAAAGTAGATTTTATGGAAAATATGAGTGATCACAGATTTTCATTATTTTCTCAATTGGAGCGTTATTTAAGAAACTACAGCCGATTTTATGTTTTTTATATAAAAATCGATTTTTGATGGAAAATATGAGTAATCACAGATTTTCATTATTTTCTCGATTGGAGCGTTATTTAAGAAACTACAGCCGATTTTATGTTTTTCATATAAAAATCGATTTTTGATGGAAAATATGAGTGATCACAGATTTTCATTATTTTCTCAATTGGAGCGTTATTTAAGAAACTACAGCCGATTTTACGATTTTCATATAAACTTAGATTTTTTAAGGTAAAGTGAGTGATCACAGATTACCATTATTTTCTCGATTGGAGCGTTATTTAAGAAACTACAGCCGATTTTATTTTTTCATATATAAATCGATTTTTGATGGAAAATATGAGTGATCACAGATTTTTAAAAAACTACAGCCGATTTTAGTTTTTTCATATAAAAATCGATTTTTGATGGAAAATATGAGTGATCACAGGCTTTCATTATTTTCTCAATTGGACCGTTATTTAAGAAACTACAGCCGATTTTATTTTTTCATATATAAATCGATTTATGATGGAAAATATGAGTGATCACAGATTTTTAAAAAACTACAGCCGATTTTAGTTTTTTCATATAAAAATCGATTTTTGATGGAAAATATGAGTGATCACAGGCTTTCATTATTTTCTCAATTGGAGCGTTATTTAAGAAACTACAGCCGATTTTAAGATTTTCATATAAACTTAGATTTTTTAAGGTAAAGTGAGTGATCACAGATTACCATTATTTTCTCGATTGGAGCGTTATTTAAGAAACTACAGCCGATTTTATTTTTTCATATATAAATCGATTTTTGATGGAAAATATGAGTGATCACAGATTTTCATTATTTTCTCGATTAGAGCGTTGTTTAAGAAACTACAGTCGATTTTAGTTTTTTCATATAAAAATCAATTTTTGATGGAAAATATGAGTGATAACAGATTTTCACTGTTTTCTCAATTGGAGCGTTATTTAAGAAACTACAAGCGATTTTAGTTTTTTCATATAAAAATCGATTTTAGATGGAAAATATGAGTGATCACAGATTTTCATTATTTTCTCAATTGGAGCGTTATTTAAGAAACTACAGCCGATTTTATGTTTTTCATATAAAAATCGATTTTTAATGGAAAATATGAGTGATCACAAATTTTCATTATTTTCTCAATTGGAGCGTTATTTAAGAAACTACAGCCGATCTTAGTTTTTTCATATATAAATCGATTTTTGATGGAAAATATGAGTGATCACAGATTTTCATTATTTTCTCGATTGGAGCGTTATTAAAGAAACTACAGCCGATTTTAGTTTTTTCATATAAAAATCGATTTTTAATTGAAAATATATGTGATCACAGATTTTCATTATTTTCTCGATTGGAGCGTTATTAAAGAAACTACAGCCGATTTAAGTTTTTCCATATAAAAATCGATTTTTGATGGAAATATGAGTGATCACAGATTTTCATTATTTTCTCAATTGGAGCGTCATTTAGGAAACTACAGCCGATTTTAAGATTTTCATATAAAAATCGATTTTTGATGGAAAATATGAGTGATCACAGATTTTCATTATTTTCTCTATTGGAGCGTTATTTAAGAAAATACAGCCGACTTTAGTTTTTTCATATAAAAATCGATTTTTGATGGAAAATATGAGTGATCACAGGCTTTCATTATTTTCTCAATTGGAGCGTTATTTAAGAAACTACAGCCGATTTTAAGATTTTCATATAACTTAGATTTTTTAAGGTAAAGTGAGTGATCACATATTACCATTATTTTCTCGATTGGAGCGTTATTTAAGAAACTACATCCGATTTTAGTTTTTTCATATATAAATCGATTTTTGATGGAAAATATGAGTGATCACAGATTTTCATTATTTTCTCGATTAGACCGTTATTTAAGAAACTACAGTCGATTTTAGTTTTTTCATATAAAAATCGATTTTTGATGGAAAATATGAGTGATCACAGATTTTCATTATTTTCTCAATTGGAGCGTTATTTAAGAAACTACAGCCGATTTTAGTTTTGCCATATAAAAATCGATTTTTGATGGAAAAAATGAGTGATCACAGATTTTCACTGTTTTCTCGATTGGAGCGTTATTTAAGAAACTACAGCCGATTTTAGTTTTTTCATATAAAAATCGATTTTTGATGGAAAATATGAGTGATCACAGATTTTCATTATTTTCTCGATTGGAGCGTTATTTAAGAAACTACAGCCGATTTTATGTTTTTCATATAAAAATCGATTTTTGATGGAAAATATGAGTGATCACAGATTTTCATTATTTTCTCGATTGGAGTGTTATTTAAGAAACTACAGCCGATTTTGGTTTTTTCGTATAAAAGTAGATTTTATGGAAAATATGAGTGATCACAGATTTTCATTATTTTCTCAACTGGAGCGTTATTTAAGAAACTACAGCCGATTTTATGTTTTTCATATAAAAATCGATTTTTGATGGAAAATATGAGTGATCACAGATTTTCATTATTTTCTCGATTGGAGCGTTATTTAAGAAACTACTGCCGATTTTAGGTTTTTCATATAAAAATAAATTTTAGATGGAAAATATGAGTGATCACAGATTTTCATTATTTTCTCAATTGGAGCGTTATTTAAGAAACTACAGCCGATTTTAGTTTTTTCATATAAAAATCGATTTTTGATGGAAAATATGAGTGATCACAGATTTTCAGTATTTTCTCAATTGGAACGTTATTTAAGAAACTACAGCCGATTTTAAGATTTCCATATAAACTTAGATTTTTTAAGGTAAAGTGAGTGATCACAGATTACCGATTAGCCGATTTTATTTTTTCATATATAAGTCGATTTTTGATGGAAAATATAAGTGATCACAGATTTTCATTATTTTCTCAATTGGAGCGCTATTTAAGAAACTACAGCCGATTTTATGTTTTCGATTTTTGATGGAAAAAATTAGTGATCAAAGATTTTTATTATTTTCTCGATTGGAGTGTTATTTAAGAAACTACAGCCGATTTTAATTTTTTCATATAAAAATCGATTTTTGATGGAAAATATGAGTGATCACAGATTTTCATTATTTTCTCGATTGGAGCGTTATTTAAGAAACTAAAGCCGATTTTAGTTTTTTCATATAAAAATCGATTTTTAATTGAGCGTTATTTAAGAAACTACAGCCGATTTTAGTTTTTTCATATAAAAATCGATTTTTGATGGAAAAAATGAGTGATTACAGATTTTCATTATTTTCTCGATTGGAGTGTTATTTAAGAAACTACAGCCGATTTTAGTTTTTTCATATAAAAATCGATTTTTGATGGAAAATATGAGTGATCACAGATTTTCATTATTTTCTCGATTGGAGCGTTATTTAAGAAACTAAAGCCGATTTTAGTTTTTTCATATAAAAATCGATTTTTAATTGAGAATATATGTGATCACAGATTTTCATTATTTTCTCGATTGGAGCGTTATTAAAGAAACTACAGCCGATTTTAGTTTTTTCATATAAAAATCGATTTTTGATGGAAATATGAGTGATCACAGATTTTCATTATTTTCTCAATTGGAGCGTTATTTAAGAAACTACAGCCGATTTTAGTTTTTTCATATAAAAATCAATTTTTCATGGAAAATATGAGTGATCACAGGTTTTCATTATTTTCTCAATTGGAGCGTTATTTAAGAAACTACAGCCGATTTTAAGATTTTCATATAAACTTAGATTTTTTAAGGTAAAGTGAGTGATCACAGATTACCATTATTATCTCGATTGGAGCGTTATTTAAGAAACTACAGCCGATTTTATTTTTTCATATTGAAATAAACTAGAGCAAACTTCTATAGATTGGAAGAGCGGGGGGAAAACAAGGAGCAATCTACAAGAAGTTTTTTGATAATTATAATAACTCTCGTCCGAGTTATTATAATTATATGCGGTTGCGGGGAAAAAAGAAAAGAAAGATAAGCGGGGAATTAATAAATAATAATTCTTTTCTTTTAAGAGAGGGGAATGAGGGATAATTACCTTTTGTTCTGCCGGGCCAAATGAAGTAAATAAAGTGGAGTTAGAGTTTGGTTTTTATATATTATTTTATTTTGTTCACAGCACTGAGATTAAATTAAAGTTAGAGAGCGGGAGAGTATTTTAATGTTTTCACAACGACTGATGAATTACAAGTGAAGGTTTATTTTAATTATAGGAAACGCGAAACTTAGGTTTAGAACATAAATGGCTATTCAGCGAATATTTAGAACAAATGACAATTCAATTGTACCGAATACTAATTACTAATTACAAGATTACTTTACAATGTTAAGATAATACAGTTCATTTAATAATTCAATTTATCTTAAATGCAAATAATCTTCTAGTAAAAACAATAAATATAAAAATTCAAATTAAAATAAAATTCATTTAATAATAAAAAAAAATAAAAAATATTGTCCAACTTTGGACACATATATAAATCGATTTTTGATGGAAAATATGAGTGATCACAGATTACCATTATTTTCTCGATTGGAGTGTTATTTAAGAAACTACAGCCGATTTTAAAGTTTTTTCATATAAAAATAGATTTTTGATGGGAAATATGAGTGATCACAGATTTTCATTATTTTCTCGATCGGAGTGTTATTTAAGAAACTACAGCCGATTTTAAAGTTTTTTCATATAAAAATCGATTTTTGATGGGAAATATGAGTGATCACAGATTTTCATTATTTTCTCAATTGGAGCGTTATTTAAGAAACTACAGCCGATTTTAGTTTTTTCATATAAAAATCGATTTTTAATTGAGAATATATGTGATCACAGATTTTCATTATTTTCTCGATTGGAGCGTTATTAAAGAAACTACAGCCGATTTTAGTTTTTTCATATAAAAATCGATTTTTGATGGAAATATGAGTGATCACAGATTTTCATTATTTTCTCAATTGGAGCGTTATTTAAGAAACTACAGCCGATTTTAGTTTTTTCATATAAAAATCAATTTTTCATGGAAAATATGAGTGATCACAGGTTTTCATTATTTTCTCAATTGGAGCGTTATTTAAGAAACTACAGCCGATTTTAAGATTTTCATATAAACTTAGATTTTTTAAGGTAAAGTGAGTGATCACAGATTACCATTATTATCTCGATTGGAGCGTTATTTAAGAAACTACAGCCGATTTTATTTTTTCGTATATAAATCGATTTTTGATGGAAAATATGAGTGATCACAGATTACCATTATTTTCTCTATTGGAGCTTTATTTAAGAAACTACAGCCGATTTTAGTTTTGCCATATAAAAATCGATTTTTGATGGAAAAAATTAGTGATCACAGATTTTCATTATTTTCTCGATTGGAGTGTTATTTAAGAAACTACAGCCGATTTTAAAGTTTTTTCATATAAAAATCGATTTTTGATGGGAAATATGAGTGATCACAGATTTTCATTATTTTCTCAATTGGAGCGTTATTTAAGAAACTACAGCCGATTTTATGTTTTCATATAAAAATCGATTTTTGATGGGAAATATGTGTGATCACAAATTTTCATTATTTTCTTAATTGGAGCGTTATTTAAAAAACTACAACCGATTTTAGGTTTTCATAAAAAAATGGGGTTTTCATAGAAAATATGGGTGATCACAGATTTTCATTACTTTCTCGATTGGATCGTTATTTAAGAAACTACAGCCAATTTTAGTTTTTTCATGTACAAATCGATTTTTGATGGAAAATATGAGTAATCACAGATTTTCATTATTTTCTTAATTGGAGCGTTATTTAAAAAACTACAGCCGATTTTAAGTTTTTCACATAAAAATCCATTTTTGATGGAAAATGTAAGTTATCACATTCTAAAATATATATGTCTTAATCTCAACTTGTTAATGAATTTTTCGGTATATTAAACCATTAACACTTCTTATCTTACAGTGGATTTTATTTGTCTAATTACCATACCTTTTAGAAGCACTCATCAACTTTTAAAGTGGTTTTATTTAAAATATACATTTATTCATGTATTTCCTTTAGCTCATAAAGAGTAGAGTAGAGTAGAGTTGATAAGACAGTAGAACAAACATTAAAAAAAAGTGTTAAACTGACGTTTAATTGACAGTAAACACGTGCTCTTATCTATGGTTTTTCAAAACTGATTTGTGTTTAATAGTGATCATAATGCTGTTAAAATAGTGGAGGAACGATACGCGAGACTTGGTAAATAAAAAAAACGGACAATTACTGGTAAACAAATCAAAATCAATAATGAAAGTTATTAGCATACTAATATGTAGTCAAAATGTAATATATTTTTGTCTAATTTAGTTGATGTCACGTACTGAGGAAAAATACATTTTAGATAAATATAAGGAACATGATTTCTCTTTAATTTGTTATCAGATACTTATATAGCGAAGTTTTCGAGAATATATATATTTTTTTAAATTTCCCTTACTAGTTAATACTTTACAAGGAATTCTTTGGAATTTTACAAAACACTTAGGCGCCACCAGAAATATCAATTTCTTCTAACAAAAGAATTCAATCAAATTTTAAAAGTTGTTTTGTAAAATTTGATTGAATTCTTTTATATAAAAATTTTAAATTGTGAAAACAATGAGTTCCATTGTATTCAATATAAATTAAGTAGTTTTGAAATTGAAAACGCCCACAAATTTTAAGTGGAATCAAAACAATACTGCAGTAAATTGCAAAAACTAAATTTATAAAATCCAGCAAGAAGATTCAATTTGTTGCGATTGATTTATGAAACATTTCTTAAAGAAAGAAGATGAAATTATTCCTAGAATTAAAAACCCAAAATAGTTGTTTACATTACTGCGATGACAAAGATGTCAACGTGAACTTTTTGGTTTATTTTGACAAAACATTGCCAAATAAAAGAGATGTCACAGCTATAATCATGATGACCTTAAATGAATAGTAAAAAAACAACTACAAATACCAAAACAAGGACATTATTGGAAGAAACAAGACCACCTTGAAGAAAATTTTTTTATTTGTTTTGGCTAAGAAACTGCAATAGATAATGAAAATATTGCTAAAAGGGAGTGAGAGATCTTTAATACGAAATTGCATTGTTGTGACATTTTCTTTTCTTCTGCCAGAGATTTGAAATTCTTGTTTTGTTTTTACGTAAATCTCGTCGTATATTTTGGTTTTAGTGTGGTCACCATAATGTCTTCATTTATTTTCTCATTAATTTCATATTCTATTTCGTTTACAAAAAAGTACTAACTCACAAAGTAGAAAAAAAGAGTAAAATTCTATTGTTGAAATAGCTACAGCAACATAGACCTCACAGGTATTTTCTTTGTTATTTGTAGAAGAAATGTGCTAAATACCTTGAAATGAACATTCAATATTGTATAGACTAGAATTTAATTGTTGTAAATCTTTTTTATTTTTTAAAAATCTTTGGATTCTTTTCTTGTCTTATGTGACATTTTTATTAAATTTCTAAAGTATTGAATTTAACATTGAAATACTATAATAAATAAAGAAATAACAATCCTGTAGATTTTGGTTATTGCACGCAAACATTGGGTTTTTAGTATTGTTTTTAAAAAATTTTAACATTTCTAATAAAATTGTTTCTTGTTTAAAGCGAATTTAGTATGTGTTGAATTTTGGTGCTGTGGTAGGCCAATGTAAAATAAAGGAAATTATGATTTATAGAGCAAAATAATAATATTAAAAAAATTAATAATGAACTGACATATTGTGAACAAAGTTTTTTACAATTTCTCTATTCGAGTAATATAGACCAGGAACTTTTTTTGACAATTATACAGGCTGACAAAATTTGAAAAAAGGATTTAAAGGATTGAATTGCGCTGAGAAAAATATTAATGGTATTATTGATATAAACTCAACTCTGTAATGAATAACAAGGGACTAATGTATACTTTTCTATAGGATTGAGCTACGAATGTCGAAGTACTTTACCGGTCCAATATACGCGCACTTTGTTCAAGTACTCGAGCTATCTAATCTCTGACCATTGCTACCCCGTTGCTTAACTTCCGAGATGTAAAACATCACCACGCAGATGGGACCTAGAGACTTAACCTGTAGACCGATGTACGAATCCATCAAATAAGCCGAGACTTTGTTCTTAATCACAGTGACACACTGTGGTAATTCTGATATGAACAGAGTTTACTCTGGGCATATCTGCACAAGGAAGGAAAATTCAATGGTATCATTTGTATATGATACATTTCATCCATCATCATTCAACCCAACACTCTTCTCATTCATCCGACACACTCATAAGAGAAAAACATACGATACACTTATTCTAGGTAAACGGGTGGGTGAGGCCCGCATACCTCACATACCATATACAATTAACACCAACACATTTCCAACGCTTAGTCCCACAGTCAGATCCACACCTTCCATGATGATGTTTCATTCAACTCAAAATCATTTTCTAATTCGACTTTATGATGTCTGTCCGCCTGTCAACTTCAACGGATGATATTTCAGCAATTAAGGCAGAAAATGTACGATAAAAATCAGTGATATCGAAAATACCACATGCAAAAATATGGTTTAAGCTGCCCTTTAGTTTGAAGGATGTAAAAGACAAGTGAACCGATCCAAAGAAATTAATATGGAGTGCTTAACCACTTGCCCTGTCGGCCAAATTATTAATTCATCAAATAAGCGAAGGACATATTTTTATTCACCATTCAATCCATCATACAACTCTTTCATCCGACACATTCATTTGGGTATACAATAACTGGTACAAGACAAGGTCTGAAACTCTGCCTTGCGGGCTACTGTTTTCTCGTGGTTTCAGATAGGCTTGGTTATATAGTCAAACCGCTAGTCAAATGATTCTCTTAGTTTGTAGTCCCGGTATTACACTAGGATTACAATAGCATCAATGACGTTTCACTGTGATAAGATGGTCCCGGAGCGTAAAGTATAGAAATAAGAAACGAATTAAATTTTAATTTCAAAAAGATCTGGCTGCGATATAGAACATGATCGACGAATAGGTATATGACACCTCTGTTGGTGACATATTTATTTCAATCCAGTTTATATATTCCCTTATTACACTAACTTCTTCGTCCGTGTAATAACGGTACGACTCTTATCACCTTTTCAAGAGGTAAACTTTTCGTCATATGAGTACCAGGCCGCTTAGGAATAATAAAAGGAAGGGAATTCAAGTAACTCCGACGAATGGGCGTGAGAATTCCCTTTCCCCAATATGCTCTAGTCATGACTTACTCAGAAATAACAAGAAACGCCGTCTAAGTGATTCTACCTCATGATCTGAAATGATAGAAGTAATAATGATTCAATCAGGGACCTTAGGGTTTACACGGGTATCGGCCAATTAGGGGCCCATATGACAAGTTTATTTTAAATTAATACATGTACTTGTCATAAATTGTTCTGCTACTGTTGACACGGCATTACAAATTCATTCGATACAACTGCTAGCCAAATTCTATATTTATTTTTAATTAACTTCAAAACTCATTTAACACGGTTTCGCCACATGCTAAATGACACAATACATATGCAAAATATTTAATCCTTATAAGAAGAAAATGACATCCTTAGAGTATTAAAAGAAACGTAACAAAAATTTGCATCCTTTTTCTAGAAGAAAATCTGAATTTTTAAAGAAAATAATGACAAAATTTTAAAAACTGAAACAAAAGTGTTTTTAAATATTCACGGTTATATGTACACAGCTGGTACTTGAGTTAGACAATAAGACAAAATATTGCATAATGGACTGAAGTCCTTTTAGAAAAAAAAAAACAATGACATTTGCACTCACACACTTAAAGTGTAATGAATAACAGATCCTGCTGGCGAGTAGATTAAACCACAGAAAATCATTCATGCGTTTAAAAATTAACAATTGCAAACAATATTGCATACGTGTGTGTGTAAAGATAAGGATTTTTTTTTTATCTCTCCTTGTTGACATTTCTATTTGTGCAGGATTATATTTTAATGAAGTACTTAACAGACGTTAATACAATTTGAAATGCGTAATAATTGTCATTTATTTCGTTGGTTTTAAAATAATTTTTAAGAAAAACGTATTAAACTAGAAAGTATTTGTTATTTTTTCATTTAGTTAAAATTAGCAACACTTTTCTTCTATACTTATTGCAAATTTATTATGTCTCTTGAATCTCTAGAGACCACCTAGGTTTAGGTATTTATTTAAAGATGTTCTCTAAAATAATTGAAAATAGTTAAGAACACTTAACGTTCTTATTCAATGTATGGTTTTATCTAAGTTATGTATGTTTTCACGCATTTTATCCATTTGCCGGCATACAATGTTTTAAAAAGTATATTTAAATCGGACATTTGCTTTAAATAAAGATTATATGAATATGTTGCCTATAGCATCTATGCTATCTTCAATATTGTTATCTTTGTTGCGTGTTTTGAGATGATAAGAAACTTTTTAGTTAAAAGTTTGATTGTAATTATATTATGCAAAGGATACCCTACATTATAGTGGAAACAAATTTTTCTTTTTAAATTGTTTTCAGCAGAAGTATAGAAAAATATTAATAAAATGACAAATACATATTTGAACCCGCCCACTTTTGAATAGGCGTGGCATAGAGGCATAGAGTAATTACGCTTGAAAGTTGACTAAATTGAGACTATTGTATACAACATTTTTATAAAATTTACGAATTTATTTCAGGTACCACGCCTACTTTAAATGGGCGAATAATAAGATTTGTTACTCATATCTTTCAAGGAAGAAGAGTATTAGGTGTCTAAAATTAAAAATTATGATTTGAAAAGCATTAGAGTTGTTTAATATTTTGATAAAACTTTAAGTTCAAGAATAAGTGAATCAAGTACGGTTTCACTTAGTCGTCCTTATCGCCATCATCATATTTCACCAATTACTTACGTATTCAAAATTTAAATAAATATAATTTTTTTATTATATCAATTTATATACATTTTACCTTTTCTCCTCATGTTAAAGATAATATTTTATCTAACAAATCAATTACGTTTTTTGCTTTGTTGTTCCTTGAAACTCTTTTTTTTCTCTTCTCATATGAATTATAATCGTTTGCCTTACTTGTAATTTGATGTTATTTGTATCTTGTGTGAGGAGAGAGATTTATCTTCGATATCAAATCGATTTTATATGTTGGCACGCAAATAAAATCACACACTGTGTTATCGAATCGTATGAATTTGTGTTGTGACATGATTTAAATTAACTTTTTAGCCAGAATAATTCAATTTAATTTGCGTGTTATTTGATTTTTTGTTGTTTTTTGTATCTTATACTTTTCACAGTTTGTATCATTGAGACATCAGTGATTATGGAGTCATGTTTGTTGAATTAAATTTATTCTTTTAAAATTAAAAGCGCATGTGCTTTCGTTTTTCAAAAAACAAGGCGGCAATTGTGATGTAAATACATACAGTGTATGAAAAAAGTATTTTTCTCCAACTGTTTGATTAAATGCAAGTCAGATCATACCATCATCTAAATGTAAAATGTAATGAAATCATCACACATTGAGAGAAAATGAGGATGACAAATTTGACAGTAGTATTTTATATTTTTAAACTTTCTTCTTAATTTCTTAGTAGTACTAATCAAATTCTTTCAAATTAAATATCTACCCCAAAGGATTTTGTAAAGATATTTCGTTACTTTATAGTAAAAATCTATGGGCAGATCGTCACAGAATTGTCCTTTCCTTCCATCCCTGCATAGTATGAAGGGTTGCTGTCTAATCTTATCGGATCGGAAATCATTAATTTCTTTGGAATCTTACGGATTCATCCCTGCATAGTATGAAGGGTTGCTGTCTAATCTTATCGGATCGGAAATCATTAATTTCTTTGGGATCTTGCAGAGGATTCAATCCTTCCAATTTTTTGATTTATCAGAAATCTCTTTTTATGGAAACCATCACGACCTTCCGGAAGTAAAGAATTATTAGCGATTTAAGATTTTCTTGACTTTTTCATATGAAAAATCGATTTTTGGTCAGAAATAGAAGTGATCACAAATCGAGGCCCTTTTTCCATTTAAACGCATATTTACTAAGTTATTAACGATTTAAGATTTTCTTGACTTTTTCATATGAAAAATCGATTTTTGGTCAGAAGTAGAAGTGACCACAAATCGAGGCTCCTTTTCCATTTAAATGCTTATTTACTGAGTTATTAACGATTTAAGATTTTTTGACTTTTTCATATGAAAAATCGATTTTTGATCAGATATAGGAGTGATCACAAATCGAGGCCCTTTTTGAATTTAAATGCCTATTTACTGACGATTTAAGATTTTCTTGACTTTTTCATATAAAAAACCGACTATTGGTCAGATATAGGAGTGATCACAAATCGAGGAACTTTTTATATTTAAACGCATATTTACTGAGTTATTAACGATTTTAGAATTTTTGACTTGTTCATATGAAAAACCGACTATTGATCATATATAGGAGTGATCACAAATCGAGGCGCTTTTTCCATTTAAATGCATATTTACTGAGTTATTAACGATTTAAGATTTTTTTTGAATTTTCCTCCAATTACATCACCATGTTAAAATAACTAATTAAAATGCTATTGTTTAAGTAAATTTTAGCATTTTGACCCTTACATGGTAATGAAAGTTTTTACTGGGAAATTCTAATTTTCAAGAAGAAAGCAAGTAGTTTGGACTTGTATGTCTGAAAAATTGTATCTTTCTAACCCAATTCTTTTATCTGTTTTCTCGGTAGATATGACGATTTTTGTCTCTGACATACCTTCAAAATAAATATTTTATAATTGTCAATGTTTTACAAAAAAAAAAATTACGTTTAAAAATTAAAGATATCTCGGAAACCAGATGTGAGGGATGAATACTGCGGTCAGATTTGAATACAATGCTGGATTTAAACAATTATCAAAGGATCAGTTTGAAAATCACATCCATGCATTCATAATCATTTCAGCAATATATTTATCCTTCAAAACTTGATCACATATTTACCACCTCTTATACAACTACCTTGTCCGCCTCACCCACTATAGTCATTTTGCATAATTCTGGCATAAATAAGTCATCACTTTTTGTTAACACCTTCTATTAACTGTAATAAATTAGTATCATTATTTTTGGTTAGCAAAAACTCACTGCAATTTGCACTTCTTTTCATTTGACACTTCAGGTGATGTATGAGATGTTAAGAAATATTGTTAAATTACACCAAAATTAGTTGAAACCACCATTTTCAAACCAGCCTGAACTTATTTCATTATCTCAAGTTTTACAAATAAAACATTAAAGGAATTTTAGTTTAAATAACTCAAGGCTAAAAGCAAATTTTTAACAAATCTTAGTAACTAAAGCTAAGTTTAGTAAAACAAACAAAAACTAATTTCCAAGAAGGTGTTTAGATGGAAACGCTTCCAGTATTTTAATGTTTTTGGTTCTCTTTCAAAAACCATGATATTGAGTAATGATGAAAAGTTGGATATGAAAAAAATGGTATACATAGAACCTTAAATGATTTTTTTTTATTTTTTGTATAAAGCCGACATCACAGACGCCACCTCCATCATCACCATAACATAAGCCGCCTTCACCACCACCACCGACGCCGCTTTACTGCTGTACTCTCTCATCTAATGCATTGAGTAAAACAAATAATCCTTTTTATTTTTTGTTGATGCCACATTGATGATGATCTGCTGTTGTATTTTAGTTCTGTTTTCATTTTTTATCGTCATGGCCTTAAGCTTTTAAATGTCTAAACAATTTATGATTTTATGTTCGTGTTGTACTTTTTGTTTATTTAGGAGACGAGAAAAAAATTTTAAATACAAGTTGTTGGCAATGCTCTTGATCTTTTTTTCTTAGGTAAAACATTAAACTTAGAAAAATTGTGGCACATCAAAAACAAACATCAAATAATCATCATTCATGCAACATTTGCACCATTATAAATCCATCATTATTCACTATATTCTATACAATATGTTTTGCCAGAACGTTTTTTGAATGAATATTCAGAGTTGTTACGGGAACGTTTATGGTATAACAGAGGTGGGTAGTAGAAAAAGTAGTTGGCGACAAAAGTTTAAAAAAAATAGTTCTTAGTGCAATATATATATATACAAGATATATTAATTGTAAGGTAGTGTTATCAGAACAGCTGATCGTTTTTTGCTATTATGTTCATTTTTCGCCGTAGTGTATTATTAATGTCAAACTTTGTTTACATTTTGTAAATGTCAAACTTTCTTTTTCATTTTGTTAATGTCAAACTGGATTCATTTTGTGTTTTTAATCTGTAAATTTTTAAACATCAAAATAAATTATAAATAGATTAAAATTCATAAACATTTTTTGTTTAATATAAATTCGCTTTGATTTATTTGTCAGCTGTTTTTGAAAATTTTCCCTTACAGCCAATTCGCCTTCAAGTGCAGGCACAATGTCAAACTACATATAAAAAAAATATAACCAATTCGCTTGGTATTCTGAATTCGCCGATGACACTACCTTATAAAATTAATATACCTTGGTGCAATAAGAAGAGCCAAGGAACTAGAATTTTGGTTGTTTCTTCGGCGGAAGTTCAAGGGTTGCGATGACCACTGTGATCATAATGTTTTCAATATTTAAGTGTCTTATCGAAAGTTAAAACATTGTCGACTCTCCACCCTTTGCAACCCTCAAGTGGCAATTATTGTGCATGACTTCCCCTGTCAATGATCTAGCATATCGATCAACTACTTGAACTACGTAATCTATGACCATCGCTTCCAGGCAGGTAATATTCAGATCATATCTGAAGCTTTCCTCGACAGCAATTCACCAATACACTTCTAGAATGGCCTCTTTTGATTAGATAACAGGACTTAGAAACGTAATTGGTAATCTTCTTGGTAGTCTTCAAAACATATCTGAAACATTCCTTGAAAACAATCCACAAATTAGACAATAGGTCTTAGAGACTCATGTGATTGGTGTACCGAATAGCCTTTTACAACAAGAAGAGTCCAGACTTCTCCAATTTATAGCCACGATACTTTCCCCCAGATTGCAATAACATTCAGTGTGGGCGGTTTACCAAAAACTCTTGCCCTAGGAAATGGATATTTGGTAATAGAGACATAAGATGTAGAAGTGCTTTAAGTGAACACCTGGTACTTCTTAAGTCACAGGGTGAGCTGAAGCGACCTACTACCGACCCCTTATTAATATGCAGATTGTAACTTTTGTTCATGGCGACGCCGGATCTAAGGTGGCATCAGTATACAAGCACTACTTGAACGATCAATCTCTGACCATCGCTGCCCCGTGATGTAATTGGTTTTTCGAATAGTCGGTTACAACAAGAAGAAGAATAAATCAAGCTCAACCAAGGAATCATCAGATACCTTATTGTAATAACATTCAGTGTGGGCGGTTTACCAAGATAACTTGCCCTAGAAGAGGGAGGATTTGGTAATAGAGACACAAGATGTCGAAGTGCTTTAAGTGAACACCTGGCACTTCTTAAGCCACAGGGTGAGCTGAAACGACCTACTACTAACCCCCTATTAATAATTGGATTATAACTTTTGAGCATGACGACGCCGGACCGATGGAAGCATCAGTATACAAGCACTACTTGAGCTATCAATCTCTGACTATCACTGCCCCGTGATGCTACAGTATAAGGAAATTTTAGTGATGACATCACATTTATCCAACACATTCAAGCGGAAACTCTTGACACAATCATATGAGTACACGCTTCTGTATATCACTGAGCTCCAGAGTCACTCTTCTATCAAAAACACCGAACTTATCGCGAAATACTTACTTTACCAATATTCTCATGCCCTGATTTCGATCCAACCACAGCCATCACATGCACCCCGACGCAAGTCCGAAACTCTGCCCTCTTGTGGCTCGAAACTCTCTGGGCCACCGGTTTCCGTAGTACCAATTAGATAGATTCTCTGGTTCGACCGCGAGTCAAATGATTAGCGAATGGCCGCGGCGTCAATTGTACCATCATATAAAGTCCCGGCAGACTACACAGAGGGAAAAAGAAATATACACGCCTGGTACAAAATTGACACCAAACTATTTATAATTTTTCAATAACATCCGTTGTCAAAGTACATACATACGTACGACAACACTATGTAATGTTGACAACATTGCAACAATTCGTTGTCGAAATCTAAATTTTATACACATCCGTTGCCTAAATGTTAACAAACGTGGTAAGCTCACTATTAGCAACGGATTGTTTGTCATGTGATTGTTGCAATGTTGACAACGTTGCGACATAGTGTTTTCGTACGTATGTATATACTTTGACAACGGATGTTATTGAAAAGTTATAAACAGTTTGGTGTCAATTTGTGTACCAGGCGTGTATATTTCTTTTTCCCTCTGTGTAGAGGTAACACCTTTCTGACTCCGAGATAGCAATAACACCAAGATAGATGAACCTTCACCAAGGTAACATGCAATCGGGTAGAACAAATACAAAAAAAAAATCATAAAACGTTTTATAATTAAATCTAATTCCTCAATTATATTTCAATCTGAAAATCTATTTTTAGATAAATTATGTTGCCCCCTCCCATTTAAACACTAATTTCTAATACATATATATTTTTTTCCAAGCCGCACTTATCCATCATTGCTACAGAAATTTTCAAAGAAAACTAAATCAAATGCTAAGAAAAACTACTTCCCATAAACCTGAAATTATAACACATCCCTCAACAGCGAACAGTAGAAATTGCTACTTGCAGCAACTACATCAGAAGCTGTTGCAATAATAGTATTCAGTAGATGATTCTATCTACTGTAATAATAATGATGATTGTGATAATAATCATCATTATAAGTTGTACAATGTAAAAACAATATATTCGTTTATAAATATGGCTAGCTACCACATAATGTTGCAACTTGTTGCTAGTAAATTGTTATTATTGCAGCAGTTCATCTTATTGTTGGCTGCCGTTTTATGACAGTTAATCTTTGGTAATTTTCATTACATAGATAGGCATGTTAGAGTTGTTGTCGATTGTAGTTAGTGTACGGGTTTGGTCCTTCTGTCTGTTTGATTTTTTTGTGTCCGTCTCTGATTCGCATTGCCATTAAACCATAAATATGCTTTTTATAACAATTTTTAAAAAGAGTAAAGTTTATAGTTGTTGTGCTAAAGTTTCTTGCTAAAATGTTTTATTAAATTTAATTAAGGTTTCTTGAAGTCGATTAATGTAAATAAAACAGGTCTCAGTTAGAGTGGTTTGATGAAAAAAAAAAAAAAATTACAAAAGTTTTTATTACAAAAATTAGTTCTATTTGTTTGCTGGGCTGTCTTAATAAATTTACGTTATTTCAAATCAACTTTAAATAATCAACCAAATCATATTTATATTTTGGGCGTATGTTAGTGATATATGTATTTCTGTTTAAAATTAATTTTAATTCAAAAAATCAATATTTATTTGAAACAAATATTAAAAAAAAACTGCAATAAATATGATAAATATAAAATTTTTATATGACACACATTTCATTCTTAGCAAAAGGTTCTTATGAAAAAAAAACTAAAATAAAACTTGCCACTTTCAAAACACCCACGCATTTGAGTACATTTTTATCGTAAACCTTAGCACCAACAAGTCAGAACTGTCTGACTGCCATGTGTTTAAATACGTAAAATAAATAAATAATTCTTAACTCTGTCAATATAACAGTGGCTTAATATTATGCGATATTAAGTCTTATCTAAAAATTAAAGAATTTTTTGTTATATAGACGTGTGCTAAAAGTGTGCTTTAAAAAATCTTTAGCAAATAAATGATAAAAAATTATAAAAAAAAACTGTAAAATGTTCTTATCTGGTGAATGTTTTTCCATTGACTTTTCAAGTGAATTAAATAAATTGTTTGATCGAGAAATTCAAAGAGTTATTGATGTTGTCATCAAAAATAAATATATTTTATTATTTGTATGTTATTTGTTATAAAAACATATTTGCATTTCTAACGATTTTTATAAATAGTCTTTGCACTATGGGTAGGTATTCTTAATTATTTAAACTGTATGATAACGGTATATGGATTAATTTCCAATGACTTACCACTACCCTGCAACATTTTCGAATTAATTTGAAAACTAAGCATAAGCTACAAAGATTCCGTTGACACTCTCTGCACTACCATTCGCTAGTAAAATCACTAGTGAATGAAACAAAGACGTAAGATGGAAAATTTCTTTCTTATAGTGTCTAAATATATATTAGTCTAATAAGAGGAAATAGCTACATTCAAACTAAACAAGTAAGTAGTTATAGTCGGGCGAAGCCGATCATATAATACCCTACACCAGTTATAAAAATAAAATGTGATTTAGTGTTCATAATAAAGCATTTAAGTTGAATTTTACCTTGTCTCAGATATACTTAAGCCATTTATTTGTTGAATAAAATTGTGTACATTTAAGTCATATTTCGAAGGGGGCTTTGTATTTGGGCTAGGGTCAAATGAGGCCCTATCATCAAAAAAATCATCAGGGTCATGAAGGCTAGTATATAAATTATTGTCGAAATACGGGTATATTGAACATAACTATGAACTTAAAAGCCCTAGTAGGGGGGTTCAACTATATGGGGGCTCTAGTACAATAGAAGATCATGTGCAAAATTTCATTGAATTATCTACAAAATTGCGACCTGTACTTTGATTACAAGGTTTACAAGCCCTTTTCGGGGGTTCAGTTATATATGAGGGCTAGGTGAAATAATGGACCGATCACAACCATTTTCAATAGGCTTCGTCACTGACAATAGAAGATCATGTATGAAATTTCATTGAATTATCTTCAAAAATGCTACCTGTAGTTTGATTAAAAGGTTTACATGGACGGACAGACAGACAGACGGACAAACATAGCTAAATCGACTCAGAAAATGATTCCAATCCGATTCGTATACTTTAAGGTGGGTATATGAGCAATATTATTGTGCGTTACAAATATCAGCACAAACCCAATATACCCTCCCCACTAAAGTGGTGTAGGGTATAAAAATACAAACCATTTCAGAATGTGGAAATTTAGAGAATTGACATTAGGGTTATACTCGAAATAACACCCTATCACTACGTGGTAGACAATAATGTTCTAATAAAAAACCCTTGTATATTTCAAAATATTAAAAATGTTTTCAACATGTTCATAAATATGAAATTACATTTTTTCACTTATCTCGGAAACTATAACGAATCCTAGTCTAAAATTTTAAGGAAGTGTAGAAAACCAATAAACCACACATTAAAATTTAAAATGAAATTCCTCAAAAAAAACATTGACACTTTACTTCTGACATTACAAACTTAAGGAAATACCCAATAACCTAATATGAAGGTGTAGAGTATACCAAAGTTATTGATTCTTTGAATTCTAAATCAATTGCTCATATCGCAGACAAATAATGATAGAGAAATCGTTAAGTTGTGGGTGACGAGGTTATTGGGGCAATATATTTCCGGTTATAAATGAGTGTTAAGCATACAGTATCTTCATATATTTATTTCATAATTATATTAAATTCAAACTAGATTATTTAAGGTCCGATTTACTGGTTGGTAAAAGTAATTTGTAGCAATTCACATGTAAGGAACTAATTACCCCCAAAATTTTTTAATAATCCCATCAGCGGTTTTTGTCTACTTGACTAAAAACTAAACTTTTGCGCCACCTGTCGGACAAATTAAAAAACTTCACATTCTTTTAGAATAAATATATATTTCAATATTTTTCTCGTAGTTGCTGTAGTTCTCAAACAGTTTCCAAATGAGGGTCCATAAAATTTTTCAAATTTATAAATATGTATGTAGGTCCACAGAGTACCTTAAATACGGACTATAATTTATTCAAACAGTTTACTTTATCTGGAAGGAATCATTAGTAGAAAACACGAATCTATGCTCCTAATATTCATACATTCAACTATGACATTAAAATATGCAGCCATTTTTGCATTTCATAAACAATCCACCTTTACGTGCGATTCAAGACATTCAGCCTGTAAAAAATAGTTCTACTCGAAGTTCGTTTAGCTCCGAAAATGGAAAAATGTTACTTCATGCGATCATCTTCTCTGTACACAAAAGTAAAGTCTCTCCTGAGTCTGAAATTTGTTAGGAAGTACCTTAAGTCTCATATGACAAATCGGAAAGTTCCCTAGGATAACAGCAACTCAGTTGAAGCTCTTAGTTCTTCTTTTAACATTTATACAATAATACTATTTATTCGACAAATCCGTTAATGTGAAAATCGGAGAAGGGCATCCAACATCACTGATTTTATGCATCATTGTATGCCACCACATACGCCACGTAGTAGTAAAGTAAATTCCCTTTGTAGCCAAACTATTCATAAATGAAGTAAATCTTCTATTGAAATCTCCCCAGTAAGTACCCTATAATTAGAAAATAATACATCTAATGTCTACAAACACTACTCCCTCTATATACATTATAAATTTGCTAAGTACCACCAACATACAGTTAATCTCAAAAATAAGTATACAGAAATACTGACAATTGGTTTTATTTAAAAAAGTATATTATTTTTTCAAAAATCAAAAAAGTAACACATTTATTTGTTAAAAACAATTATGATAATTATTATTCACTACTTTTTTTCTTCATATTTTGGTTCTTTGAGTTCTCATTTAAGTTGAAGTTAAGAAGGTGCAAAATTTACGTCACAAAAATAAGTATACAGATAATTTTAATATGTATTTGGCTTAATGATATTAACAAAATTCATGAAAATTTTACCGTTTGAATGTAAATATTTTATAATAAAATATTCTGTACACTATAACATGGAAAAAATTCACTTTTTGTTCCGAAAAATTTAAATTTTTGGTAATTGATCTGAATATTATTTATAGGAGCATTTTTTCCTATTTAAGAAAATCTGACTATTTAAACCCCCGGAATTTTGGATCGGGTATTCAATAATATCCCTCGTTTGTTCATTATGATGCATTGGAAGACGATATTTTAACTTTTAAATTAATTGTTTCTGTACAATAATTGCAATCCATTGCGGAACATTGCCGTTTTTAACATAGTATAGCGTTCATATTCGATATTTAACGACGATTTCCTAAAATTTATATCTTAAATTGCGATATTAATAATATTTGTACTAGTATCCATTAATTAAAACAAGTTTTTTGGTTCTAATCATCCATTACACACTTCTAAATACTACCAATAATCGTCAAATGGTGACCATGTCAATAACTTACACTACATATCGGTTCTGAAATTGATTATTGTCCAAAATAGTAAGATTTTTATATTAAATCAGGCTCAATTGGTGGTATGAATACGAATTGAACAATTTTGAACACAGATATATCTTAATTTGTTGCTAGAACAAATAAAATGTCCGATCCATAAAACATGGTTATTGTATCAAGTTTATCAAGATATGATTGGTAGCATTATTGTATGCTTTGGAAATCGGAGTATTTGGAAAACCTGTTTAAATTAAAGGAAATATATAGAATTATCCAAATTTTAAAGTTTATGTTGTAAGTCTTAAGAAATCGAAGTTAAATTTCGGTTTTTTAAGAACGTACTCTGTTCAAAATGGCCAAATCCATGCATATAACATTAATTTCGAAATAACAACTCTTTTCAAAAGTTAAAAATTCTATTTCCAATGCATCATTTGGAGGGTTCAATGACCACCAGATCCAAAATCCGGGGTCTAAAGTGGAAAAAAAATCGTAGAAGTGGGAAAAAAACTGTCCTACTAATTAATTCCGGAGCCAATTGGCCCAAATTTCAAGATTTCGGAACTAAAAGTAGATTTTTTCCAAGTTATTGTGTAAAAAATATTTTATTAAAAATATTTTAAAATGTGTAAAAAATATTTTATTTATTAATACAAGTAAAATTTCCATAAATTTTGTTAATATAATTAAACCAAATATATACTGAAATGATCTGTATACTTACTTTTGTGACGTAAATTTTGCACCTTCTTAACTTCAGCTTAAATGAGAACTCAAAGAACCAAAATATGAAGAAAAAAAGTAGTGAATAATAATTATCATAATTGTTTTTAATAAATAAATGTGTTACTTTTTTGATTTTTGAAAAAATAATATCCTTTTTTAAATAAAACCAATTGTCAGTATTTCTGTATACTTATTTTTGAGATTAACTGTACATACTTATATACATATAGACTTCCTTAAAACCATAAATCAACATTTTTCTCACAATCAACGAAAATATTTACATATTTTCCATCAACCACTAAACGTCCACTATTAAATCTTCAAAATTCACCATACAAAGTTTTCAACATTTTATCAAAATAAATTATCAATAACCTTGTTGCATTATATTGTTTTATCACAAGGTAAAATTAACTAAGATATGGAATGATATCTCTTAAACTGACAACACATATTAGAGCTTACACTTTAAATACCTTCAACTGAGAAGATCTTCTCATGGCAATCTTATCTTACAGTCAATCCAAAACCATGTACTTATTTCCCGTATCAGAGACAGGCCAACAGTCTGTATGGAATACAAATTCTTAATATCTACTTTGAAAGACAAGACACAAATGTAAAAGAACCAAAACAGACAAGATTAAAGTGTAGAGTGAAGGGTAAATGATAAATGCGTGGAAGAGTATGAAAGACATTGAAAAAATGTATCACATCTCGCAAGGATCACAAACAAACAGCATTCACTACAGATCTCACACACTCATATCACTGTAAGAAGTGCCTTAAGTGATGTACATTAAAGATTATATTGATTTCGGAGATCACGCTTCAATTTTACGGTGTACACAGAGTGTATTAAATCAAAAAATAAAAGAATGATGAAAAAAAAAACATGAATTGAAAAACAAATATAAATGGTTTTAATGGCTTTTGCCCAGAGTATTCCTTGCCGATTTTTAATTGCAATTTAATACAAAACTACAGCAAAATATAATTTAATTTAATTAATTGCAAAACAACACGTTCATTTGTATTTTATACCTACGTATGGACATGTAGATGAAGAAGTATTTTATTCTTCTTATTTTTGGTATTGAATAAGAATAAAAAATCAATAACATCAATGCCCATTAACATTATGAGTACATTAACACAATTCGCCTGGCTACAGACAGACGGACAGACAGGCCCCTTAAATGCTATATTTAAAAATCTGAGATTTTTTATGTGGTGTTTACGATCATCCTTTACTGGAGGCGCAATTTTAATTAATTGTATCTTTGTTTTCGATTTTTTTTTTGTTGAACTTGCAATTTAAAGAGCTCATTTATGTTGTGTGTCATTACAATTTAATTCGATTTTGAATGAAATCGTGATGTACACTTTGAAGAATATTTTTTAGTTTATTAGTCTTTAAATCAACTCAACTCAAAATTGAGCGATTAAACTATATTTCTGAACTTTAATATACTTAATCTTCCATATAGAATATTTCAGTAAGGTAGGGAACTCAACTAGACTAAGCACTATAAGCTGATAGATATTTCAAACTTGGATAAGGATATCAATATATACATAACTCCAACACTTTGTTATTAGCTTCCGTTTCTTTCTCTTGAATAACTAGCCTAAAGGATATGAAATGTTTATAGCTTCGCAAAGCATTGAAAGACAAATTCTAAAAGAGTCAAATTACAGCTCCGATGTGGCCAATCTACACCAAACTGAGGCCTTAGCTGCCATTCAATTTAGTTTGCCGTCGTAATTATGACTTGTTATTAATATCTGACCTCAGATTGCGACATTCAGTATCGATTAAAATCACTATTAGAAATTAAAAAAAAAATCCTTGATTTAGACTCATATTGAAATACTTTTATTATATTCAAAGTTTTTAGCCATGAGTTCGAACCTGTAACCTAAGTCCTCAATGTCTAGTATGTAAGGTAGAAAACAAAGGATAGTCCGTACTTGAATCAATTCCGGAGCGGTGTCAAATCAAGTACAAAATTCTTGATTCAAGTATGGATCTGTTAAGAAAAACTTTTTAGAGTCAAAGTAATCCTACAATATACTAGCTCGAATGTACACGTGCTTTGAGATAAAAATAAAATTTATTTAAGAATGTAAGTGACAAAATTAATCCTAAAATGTGCTTGATTTGAGCACGATTCAGCAGTTAGTTAGTTAGTCTGATATATATACATCATATATATACATCAAATCCGAAGAAATACACCTAGGCCTCTATCGGGCCTGTTGTGCGCTCCTTAACTCAGGTGAGAATCGAACCCACCACCTCCGGTCTACCAGACTAGAACACTAACCAAGCGGAGGCCACAATTTTTCAGCAAAAAAAGTTCATTACAAACAAAAATAATGAAAATACTTTATATGTCTGTACCCTAATATAGCAAAAAGATGTCCCGATTCGTTCTTACAAAATTTTTCTCTCAGTGTATTTATAGGGTTAAACATCGTATAAACAGTACATTATTTTGATGTCCATTTATTTGAGTGAATAAAGAAAATCCACAAAAAAGACCAAATTAATTAATTGTAAAGTAAGAACGTGCACAATTATAGTTAAATGTTTAATAACACGCTACTAGGGTTATATGTATTTTTATTTCTTTATATTCATATTATGCTATTTATAAGAGTATTTAGTTCGGAAAGAATGGAGCTCATAAATGTAGGAAATGTATCCTTCCACAGCTTTCAAATACAATAGGGCGCACTTACTTCCTACTATGGAGTTCATTAATTGTGTCAATTCGAAAATATTACTTGAAAAAGTGTTTATCATGTTCCCAATTTTAAAAGTATTTTTGGCTGTCCTTTTTTCTCCTAAATATTAATATTTATAGTAAAGTTATTCGTACAAATTTTAAGAAGTCTAGCTATTATTATACTCTCTATATACAAATTTTAGTATTTACTTCATAAGGTTTAAGTCACGCCCACTATTGACAGTCCGCCCACACCAGCTGTTGCAGTTCCTCCACAAGTTCATTGTCAATGTTTAAACAGACTTCGTTGTAGTGCCCTACAAACTTATTATTGCCTACGATTCATTGGTGGCTTAAAAGATAATGTTGTATTAAGGAAGTCGAATATATTTTTCAAATTCATTACTATTGAAATTTTTAATATAAAAATTTTCACACATAAAAAATACCATTTAAAAAATTGTCCACAAAAGTGTTCATTAAAAATTAGGACAATACATAAAACTTTCTCTTAATAATTTTACCATAAATCATTTACTAAAGAACCTTTAACTTAAGTTACAAAAAAAAAAAAAAACAGCATAAATCATTGAAATTAATATGAACCAGACAACACAAAAATACTACAAAAAACCTTTTAAAAGGTGCGAATTTCAATAGTCTTACTTAAATACTAGTATTTAAAATGTAATAAATTAATCATAATTTTGTGACTACAAAACTTTATGACAATGTAACTTAAATGAAAAATATCGCTTACAGCAAACAACAAAACATTTGCCATTTAGCAGATAACTTTAGCTTATTGTAATTTTAAATAAAAAAAATACAAAAACAAATATGTTTCTTTTGTGAACATCATTGTGGTTTTCTTTAAAACACAAATCCCCAAAAACGCCTTTATTTGCATGTTTAACTCAACACTTGTCAGTTTATTATCATCAGTATCATTTAATTTGTCATCACATAATTTATATGAATGTTTGTGCTTTTTGTGTTTAATATTTTAAAGTTTTTTTGTTGTAGTTTAATTTAATCTTAATTTAGCACATCATCATCTTTAGAGGTATGTATGTATGTAGTTTTTTTTTTTTTTTTTGTTAACTTTGTTAGTTAAACTTGGTTTAACGGTGAGTAAAACGCTAAATAGATGTAAATGGCTTTTAACTCAGTGATATTTTTCTGAAATTTATACAGAAAAACTTAACCGGCTAAAATTGCAATTTAGTTGTAAATTTTAAAAATAAAACCGATAGACCGTTTAGTATTGTCCTGCATTTCTGAAACGATTTGTAGGCAAATTTTTGTTTTCAAATTTAAAATAGAGGGCGTGGCGACTCCCATCTAAATTAAGTATAAAATTTCGTGCCACTCCCACATACAAAGTATTAAAAGTCAAATATATATTGGAAATGGCCACAACTTCTTTAAATTTAATACAGGCAACTTTTACATTGATGTAAACATTTGTGGAAAAGACCCGAAATATCAATAAGGGGCGTGGCGCCTCTCATTTGTATTAATTTATAAAATTTATCAATAGAAATACTTAGAACAAAAGTGGGCGTATCAAAGATGGTAGGCGTGACACCTGATGTATAAATTTAATACTGAATGATTACATCTGGGGAACTATAATATATAAAGTTTTAAAGTTTGGTTTGAGACAATTTACTATCAATATGAATACATTGGACTAAAATGGGCGAACTAGAAAAAGTGGGCGTGTTATTACTCATACGAAGTTAATATAGAAATTCATAAAACTGGAAAATTATGACATGGTAGCGCCGAATACTGGGCATAGTTAGAAATTATAAAATATGGCACTTAATTTCCTACACCTTGATGTCAAAAACCGGGACTGCATAAAGGCACTAACATTCATGATTATTCCAAATTGTATTAGTGGCTAAAAATGAGTTAAATTCATTACTAATTTGACCTGATTTCTCACCTTTTATTCTCATTTTAAATTCTCTTAAAATACCACAAAAAATGCTTAATTATTTCTTTTTTTTTTCAAAATATTTTTTTTATGATTTATCTTCCATTATTATGTTTTATGTTGTACATTTATGTGTGATAAGATAAGATTTGCATAAGATAAAAGATACAAACAAGTATATGGTCATAATTAAAAATTTTGTTAGCACTTTGACATCCACTGACCTTGAAGAGAGTGAGAACATGTTGCATGTTCCATGTGGCCATAAAAAGAAACCAAAAGATGCTGTGGCGAGAAAAAGGGGAAATTTAATATTTTTTCACAGTGTAAGTATTGGATATGCAAACGAAGTTATTAAAAAGCGAAAAAAGGTTTTTTATTAAACGATCAAATTATAGATACTATTTATAGGTAGAGTTTGTTGAGTTATGACTGGTTTAAATTTTCATGCAAACACTTTAGTTTATTAATTAAGCACTTTTTTAGCACATTAAGCTAGAAGACTTTTAAGTCAGGAATTTGTTGCATGTTTAGGAATGAATATCGTACAAAATTTCAAGATATATATATATATTTTTTTTTTTTTAAATTTAAGTAACATATCATGTGTTATTATCTAAACAAAGTTCAATACAAAAAATTTTAGTATATGTTAGTATAAATCATATATAATTTTGTAAATTTTCATCATAACAATTGTTCTTTTATTGCAAAAACATATTCTGCAAAAAATTACCTACTTTAAGCTTGAACTAAAACTCTTTTTATCGAAAACCTTATTTATCTCAAACAATTTCCAAAAATTTAATAAAAACATTTTCAACCTTAAACTAATATGAAAACCATGAAATTGTTCTATTATACTTTCTGGAAACAACTATTATTCTATCAAATTCTTTTCAAATAGTTTTATAGGGTTTAACGAATTTCGTAAAGTAAAATCCAATGAAAACAATAGAACAACTCGTTCACTAACAATACCCCAAATTTACATTAAATCAAATCGAAATAAAGAAAAAGAAACAAATTAACTTTTTACACACAATTGAATCTAACAATAGAAATTTAGCACAACAGAGGAATTGTAACAATAGAAAAAAATAAAATGCATCTAATTTAATCCTTTCTAAGGAGCACAACATTTAAATCTCATTCGTTGCAGCAATAAAAATGTTTTCAGTTAAAAAAAAAACACAAATTCCAAATTTACTTTTCTTTCATTTTTTGTTCGCTTAAATTGAAACGTGTGTGGGCTGTTAGAATTAAGGATTAGTTTTTTTTTATAAAAAAAATATATTGCATAAATTTAAAAGTGTTGTAGTTGTTCAAAAACCAAAAAAAAAAAATTCTTTACCTTCTTAAACCTTCTTTACCTATAAACTAAAGAAAAATTGAAGCAACAAAAAAACCCTAATGTGTTACTGTAGACCACCCTTAGAAAAGTTGTGTTACACTTTTTTTCGGCTGATTTTATCTTTAATAGAGTGTGTTACAATTTAAACTAAGTATGTAACTAGGACATCACTATAAAATCCATGGCTATTAGTCATTGATTAGAATAATGTAATTCATATTTTAGTTGCTGTGTGTGTCTTTTTTTTTAAAGTGACCTCTTAATTTAGTTTAATCACTTGTTGTAGCAGGTTTTACTTTTTTAGACCGCAACTTCAATGCCTATTTGCCGCCTATGTAGATGATCTCCTACAAGTTACTAAACTATGTTAGACTATTTAGTTGTAAGTTGTCAACAGCAAAACGGCCGACAAAATCTATTCATACAAATACAGCAATAAGAGAGAATTTTAAGCTAGAGAGCGCTAAATACGACTCTGACATCGAAATTTCCTTATTATATCTGGAATCTGGCTTTAGTTGAAGATATCTCGAAGAAGAAAAAATATATGTCAGATGTTAAGCCTTTAAAAGCTGACAGAATGGACTTTCAGTGGGTATACAACATTTTATAAAAAAATGTTGTCATAACGTCTCAAATAGGGACAGAAATTGCGTTTTTTTTTTTCAAATTTCGAGACACCGTATCTCAAATCCCAGATGTGTTGAAGAAAATCTGAGATCAGATTTGAATTAAGCGCAGTTAAATATCTATATATATATAAAAATGAATGTGTGTTTTTTTGTTTGTTTGGACAACTTGGATATCCATATGAATATTTTTGGACAAAATGGGCGGAATGGCTATAGCGGGCGTGGTACCTTACATACCTTACATATAAAAAAATTCGTTTAACTTGGAAACTATTAATTATAATCCTTAAATTTTGCATGAAGAACTTTAACATCCATGTAAACATTTTGAGTAATAAATTGACGGACTACCAATGGCAGAAGCGGCACCTCCCATATGACTTAAATACAAAGATTCGTTTATCTGGGAAATTAATAGAACTAGATTCCTAAAATTTTTCACGAAGAACTATAATATTCATCTAAACATTTTGGAGAAAAAGGGCGTACTTTAATCAAGGGGAGCTTGGCACCCCAATATGAATTAAATAGAAAAATCTGTATATCTGAGAAACTATTAAGCTAAAAACTTAAAATTTTACTTTGACATTCATATGAAAATTTAGAGATAAATGGGCGGACTTTCAATGGGGGATTTAGTTTATTCGAATTTTTCATGGGTTACATTTTAATCTTAATTAACGTTTGGAAAATTAGCGAATTTTCAATAATTTGAATGGCATCTCGTTACATATATACATACATATATAAAATATATTATAGTTAAAATCTTCAAAATCGTTAAGTGGGGTTTTTATTTATATTGCTTTTAGGGTAGCGAAGCACACTTGGTACAGCTAGTAAATAGATAATAATGTGTGTTTATGTATTCGTTTGTGGGTTTGTGACTTTGTTTGTTTGAAGTCTATAGACTCCTAAACGGCTGTACGGATTTTCTTGAAATTTTCACAGTGTCTTTGTATATGACTGGAAGAAACTATAGTCTACTTTTTATTTTGGCAATTCCAGTAGGCAAAGTGCCACGCCCACATATATAGTAAGTATTAAAAGTAGTTTATTTTAGAAACTGTGGGCAAAATGGACGGAGTGGGTATAGTGGGCGTGGCACTTCATATATAGAGAAAATATTGAATTAGTATTTCTGAGAAAATAAATAAGTTAGAGTCCTCAAATTTTGTGAGAGCGCAATAATATGAAGTTATAGACAAAAATGGGCAAACTTTCAATGGGGGCCAGATATACCCATGTCAATAAATTACAAAAATTCGTATATCTATTAGAGAATCCTCTAATTTTACAAAAACAACTTTGACATCCATGTGAGCTACAACAGGTAGGAGACCTCAACTGTAGTACAAGTTGCTCCAGAATCAATATGAACATTGGGTAAAGAATAAGTCGACTAGATATAGTGGGCGTGGCTCCTCACAGATAAAGCCGTAAATCAGCTAGAAAAAAAATATATTTATATAATATGGGTAAGCTAGTCTCAGAGTTTCGAGTTTTTTTTTTCGAAAATTTGTCGGCCTGTGCCATTGATACGTTTAAGATTTTTGATATTTCTCTAATTAAAGCTACAGCCGTGTTCTTAATCCATTGACAAAACAAATCATATGAACTCTTTCAAACTGAATTTTTTATTAATTAACATTTTCAACCAAACACTGCTGCTTGATTTTCTATTAATTTTCAATAAATTCCTTCTGTGATCATTATCACCAGGCAACTTGTGTTACACTGTGTGTATCAATGAAATATCTACGATTTTTTTTTTTTTGCTCTTTACCGGCACATGTTTGTCGAATGTCTCCACTGAGATGCCATTTATGTATGAAATAAACCACACATAATAAAAATGTTAGCGGCTGAGTTTGAAGTTTTGAATTGAAACAGCAAAAACAAAAATAATGAATTTCTTTAAATAATTGAGTAGTTGAATTGACTTGAGTTAATGATAAAGAAAATATTCAAACATTATTCAAATTCACAGACTGTTTGTTGACTGCTGCTGCTGCTGTTCTTTCGTTTTTAAACTAAACTAACGAAGCTAAAGCAGTGACATTTAGATGAACAAATATAAAATGCTGGAGTTTATAAAACGCAAGTTATTAAATTAATTTAAAATTTACGGAGACAAAAATGAGACCAAGACAGACACAACATGTTCGTTGGTAACAAATTATTAAACTCTTGTGATAATTGATAAGAAATATGTTGGTACATGGATTTTGGTGAACAAAAAATGAGATGTTCGGTATAGGAGAATTTTTGGGAGGTACTACAGAGTTATGGCGGAAAGTATTTAAAACAATAATCCAAAGGAAATATTGTATAACACAGCTAAATGGGAACAAAATCTGCTATTGAACTAAAATCAATTCCGATCTAAAAGAACAACCAGGACATAAATGAATCGTTATTATTATTAATCCTTAAAGATCCATAACATATGGTGTTTGAATTTCACGTTTTTAAAACTATCGATTTCCTTAAAATCCTTGATGTAGCGTATTTATCCTCAAAAGAAATCATTTCAACAACTTCCAGACAAATACAAATATCCAAACGATGGCAACAACATATGCATGATTTCAAATATTCGTAGTTATAAATAATCTTTCACAGTTGGCGGTGACACTTGAAGTAACTTTTAAAAATCTGCTACCAATTTGTTTTTGTGTCTTGTTTAGCTGTTGTGTATTGTTGCTCCTCCTGCTGCTGTCGCTGTTGCTGAGCTTTTGGATCATTTTGGTATTTTGCATGTTGCAGATTTGATTACCAACTGTGTTGAGCTTAAAACTTTAAAGCATATAAAGTACTACTATAGTCAAAGTTATTTCAATCTACATTTTGCCACCATACGATCGATATTAACATGTACAACATACAAATATATTTTTATAACTTGCAACAACAACAACAACAAAAAAGAAACAAATTAGCCAAGTATGATGGGGTTTTCTTTAGTTTTTGTATTGTCGTTATGTTTCGTTTGTTGCATTCAGAATTTAGCCATGATTTGTTGTGATCATTGTAAAAATTGGTGGCGGCATTGTTGTTACTTGTTGTAGTTGCTTTTGCCACTGTTGCTTGTACTGCGGCGTAACCAATTGCTTTAATTTTACTCTTTAAACACATTTACAATACAAATGAAACAAAAAAAAAAACTGAAATCCAAAAAAAAGTAAAGGGTTTTGTGTCCTTTCCTGAAATGGGGGAAGCCAAACTTTATGCTGTACACTTACGGAAAATAAAAATTATGTGGCGGCGGAAGATCTTGACAATTTTACAAATTATCAGATGATACCAATTTATATTATTGTTTATTGCTTGTATTTATATGCCAGATAATAATTGTATACATTACTTTAGTTCCTTTTGTTTTCTGATTGCCTTTTAGGTCGTTTTTAGAAGGGAGTTCTTTTTAAAAGATTTTTTCTTTTAATTTTCAACATTAACGTGAGAAATTAAGTTTATTTTTTTGTATTTACACCAGTAGTAGGTTCTCTAGGGAATATCTTTATTTTATTGCCCTACGCATAATTATTTATAAATCTTAATTGTTAAGATGTGTCATTTAATAAAGACATTTACGTTCACTTTAAAATGGGTCATCAGTCCATAGCAGGATTTTACGGAGGAGATAATAATGATAAAGTCGAATAAAAAACCGTATCAAGATTTGCAATAATGAATTCTTTAGTGGCGTCCACTGTCTTGAATGATATTAAATCTGTTACGATCACGACCATCTTTTGGAACCAACTGCTTTTGGAAGTTAGCACTACAATCAAATTCATCAGATAAACTAGAAAAGATAGTTTACATACATATATGGAGATTTTCGTCCGGTGTTCAAAAACGACCTATTCTGAGCTCCATTACATGGAAAATGTTGGTACAAAAAAATTGCATATAGTGATCTATGAAGGTATTATTGTCCGATGTTGAAAAACTCAGTTTCGTGGACACAAGGATTTTCCAATCAATATTCGTGATAAATATCCGGAATCTTATCGCTCCCAAGATACTTGGATCTAATTGCGACTAAAGCATGCACAGTGGGGCAGAATGGAAATTTTTTGGAAATAAATCTGGCATTTCTAAACGGCTGATCCGATCGGGATAAAATTTGGCGTGAGCGTAGCCAAGGAGTATTCGAGTTTAAGTTTTGAAGATGAACCCTGCAGATGCCCCAGGGACGGCGCTGTGGCGGCTCAAAGTAGGGTACCTACGACATGTAAAATTTTTAAACTCGTGCCATTTTTTTGTTTTTCACCCAAATACAAAGATTTTTATATTTTGTGAAAGCGCTCGACGAGATCTTGAAAAAACATGCTTGGACATACTACTTATCTCTTATAATATCCGAGTTATAGGCATTTAAAAATTTAGTGATACAAAATTTACCATACCTTGGTCCGCCTTTTTTTGAATACCGGGCGTAATTTTGGACCAAATGGACTCAATTTTTTCTTGTTAGTTAGACAACAAAATTTCCAATAATATACAAAAAATTTCAGATCAATATCGTTTACAGATCCAAAAATATACGTTTTTTAATTTAAAAATTCAAAAATTTTTAGATTTTTGGCGTTTTTTTGCCAAAAATGTGTCTTAACTCTTTTATTAATAAAATAAAATTTTTATTAAGAACATATAACAATTTTATAGTTTTCTAAAAGGCATCTTTACGCAGAACGCTTTGGCGTAAAAAACTTGTCCTATTTTTTGAAAATGTTGCCACTGCGTCCTTCCGAATATGACCTATTTTTTATCAAAACTTCAACTTTGGGCGACATGTTCTAAAATCCCAAAGCTGGGATCAGAAAACTGAAAGCAGTTTTGGAAACCTCAATATGTTTTCTATTTACTCCAAAAGTATTTTCCCAGCCCTGAAAGAAATGTGGACCCTATGGGCAAAAAAGTAAAAAATCCCATTTTTGGGATTTTCATTCCTATTTTTGGGAATTGCGGGATGCCCTTTGACCTTTTCAATTTTTTTTTTGTATATTCTTATTTGAAATGACAAATTTAACAAGCGTTGAAAATTTCATTGAGTTTTGTTCATAAATAAAGATTTTGTCATATATTACATATTTGTTTAATTTCTAAAACTATGATTTATATCAAAATTTTAATAGGATCGCAGATAGCTACAACAATTTAGTCCATATTTATCCCTTAATATAATTTTTTAGTTAGATATGGAAATTCTCGACCCTTTACAAAAAATTTCAAGCCAATATCTCAATTACATTCAAAAATATGTTCATTTAAACCTGTGTCCTTTAATTTCATCTTTTTCATATTTTAGTATTAAGTATGACAGCACATATTTAAATCTTATATTTACCTATTTGTTTGCTTATCCTTATAATTGAAAGGTCCTATTATGCTTAAATTTTAAAAAATTTATAACTATTTTTTACCTAAATTTTTTCGACAGATCATTTCGTTCTGTTTCGTTTATGATCATGTAGGTAAAAATGTACAGGTAATGATAATTTCGATTCATTCACTAATAAGAAATATCAATGACTGAATTACAGGTTATAGTAATATAGTCCTAAATGTTAATAGGTAGACAATTCGTAATTTTTTACTTTGGAATACCTGTATCGGAAATGACAAGAATTGGTATATAAGTAAACTTCTCAGATTTTAAGTACCATATTTAATAAATCTACAATGAAGATTACATTAAAGTACGAAGAGTTGTGTTCCGTTTTATGGAGTATATCTTCAAAAGGGCCAGAAAGAATTGAAGACATTTCAAATTATATAAAAACTACATATAGTAGAAAAGTAGACAAAACAGGCATATCAAAAATTGAAAACTTTTTAAAACTTTTTGATGTAAAAAGTAAGTCTGTGGATGGAAATCAAAAGAAATTTCGATTAAAATTTTGTAGTTGGATGGAAACTACTACGGAAATCTCAACTTACAACACATCAATAGGAGCGCCTTGCAAGTCATACGAAGACTTATGTTCAAGGTAAAAAAAAGAGGGTCACACAAAAACTTTTTTCAATCTCAAATGAGGAAATTGCTGATACATTTAACGAAATGCTGAAAAAGGAAAACCAACATATGGATGTCGTACATATTGCAACTATTCTTCCTAATGCATCACCAAAACGACTTAAGCGAATTGTGGAAAGTATACCAACTCCAACATCATAATCAAATTTTACTGAAGAGGAAGCAATAGCGCTTATGTTGGAACTGGGTCTCAGTCGAAATAAGTACCAAATATTAAGAAAAGCTCTGCATGAAAAAGGACACAATATATTACCATCATACAAGGCGATCCAGGAAAAAAAAAAACAAACTATCCTACTAAATCAACAAAAAATAATGAAGAATTGAAAGAACTGAGAGCTGCGGAAAAAAGCAGAATCCATGAAGAATTTAAAGTTCAGATGGGATTAAACATCGACAAACCACTTTCAAGTTGCGGTAGTACAAATGACGGTAATACGTCGAGAAGGTTTTTTCGTGATTTTGAAATAACTTCAAAAATAACTGGAATCGACAAGGAGTTGCTTCGAAGAGTTAAAACTATTTTAATGGCACTGAATAGTAAACATAAAATTAATGAAAATCAATTTGGGGAATACACATCTGAAATTACTAAATTACTTGTATCTCTGTATCCATGGAGGGAACTAACACCAACAGTACACAAAGTATTGTGTCATGGTCAAATAATAATTGAATCGAATATTCTTCCACTTGGAGAGTTAACAGAAGAAGCCCAGGAAGCTAGGAATCGAGATTTTAAGCATGTTCAACTATTCAGCTCAAGAAAATGCTCCAGGCAATCACAGAATGAAGATATTTTTAATAGTTTACTTCTATCTTCTGATCCTGTTCTTTCAACTATGCGAAAAAGATGGATTTGTTATGAAACTCAATCATCTCAAAACAAGGAAGATTTAAAGGACTTATATTACCTTCTGGATATGTACACCGATATGACAGATTATTTTATAGAAAATAAGTAGTGTTAGGAATTAACTATATAAGTAGGTTGTAAGAATTAATTGTATTATGTTTAAGATAAACAGTTCAAATAAAAAAAGCTATTATACTAACTGATGATATTGTATTAAATTGTGTTTTATATTTCGGTGGGCGGGAAAGGTAATTTGTGTGGGGTGATTTAGGTGTTGTTGTGCGTGGCTCATAATAAAATTATAATTTTTTTTATTTAATATACAATATTATAATAAAATAATTAACTAAATAATTTTTAAAAATTGTCCAAATATTTTATTCAACACCAAATGTATGTTCTGTCATACTTAATACTAAAATATGAAAAAGATGAAATTAAAGGACACAGGTTTAAATGAACATATTTTTGAATGTAATTGAGATATTGGCTTGAAATTTTTTGTAAAGGGTCGAGAATTTCCATATCTAACTAAAAAATTATATTAAGGGATAAATATGGACTAAATTGTTGTAGCTATCTGCGATCCTATTAAAATTTTGATATAAATCATAGTTTTAGAAATTAAACAAATATGTAATATATGATAAAATCTTTATTTATGAACAAAACTCAATGAAATTTTCAACGCTTGTTAAATTTGTCATTTCAAATAAGAATATGCAAAAAAAAAATTGAAAAGGTCAAAGGGCATCCCGCAATTCCCAAAAATAGGAATGAAAATCCCAAAAATGGGATTTTTTACTTTTTTGCCCATAGGGTCCACATTTCTTTCAGGGCTGGGAAAATACTTTTGGAGTAAATAGAAAACATATTGAGGTTTCCAAAACTGCTTTCAGTTTTCTGATCCCAGCTTTGGGATTTTAGAACATGTCGCCCAAAGTTGAAGTTTTGATAAAAAATAGGTCATATTCGGAAGGACGCAGTGGCAACATTTTCAAAAAATAGGACAAGTTTTTTACGCCAAAGCGTTCTGCGTAAAGATGCCTTTTAGAAAACTATAAAATTGTTATATGTTCTTAATAAAAATTTTATTTTATTAATAAAAGAGTTAAGACACATTTTTGGCAAAAAAACGCCAAAAATCTAAAAATTTTTGAATTTTTAAATTAAAAAACGTATATTTTTGGATCTGTAAACGATATTGATCTGAAATTTTTTGTATATTATTGGAAATTTTGTTGTCTAACTAACAAGAAAAAATTGAGTCCATTTGGTCCAAAATTACGCCCGGTATTCAAAAAAAGGCGGACCAAGGTATGGTAAATTTTGTATCACTAAATTTTTAAATGCCTATAACTCGGATATTATAAGAGATAAGTAGTATGTCCAAGCATGTTTTTTCAAGATCTCGTCGAGCGCTTTCACAAAATATAAAAATCTTTGTATTTGGGTGAAAAACAAAAAAATGGCACGAGTTTAAAAATTTTACATGTCGTAGGTACCCTACTTTGAGCCGCCACAGCGCCGTCCCTGGGGCATCTGCAGGGTTCATCTTCAAAACTTAAACTCGAATACTCCTTGGCTACGCTCACGCCAAATTTTATCCCGATCGGATCAGCCGTTTAGAAATGCCAGATTTATTTCCAAAAAATTTCCATTCTGCCCCACTGTGGCATGGTAATGAAAAAGAAAGCTTTCCAAAGTTCCACTATCCACTCCACATGCTCTAGGTACATTCTTGTGAATACTCTCATCAAATTTTGTATAGTTTTGTCCGTAATCCTGTGTATCCACTTAAAATATCATTCTAATATCGGACTTGCTAACTTTGAGGTCCGGAATCCGGAATCTTATCGCTCCCAAGATACTTGGATCTAATTGCGACTAAAGCCTGGTAATGAAAAAGAAAACATTCCAAAGTTCCACTATCCACTCCACATGCTTTAGGTACATTCTTCTGAATACTCTCATCAATTTTGTATGGTTTTGTCCGTAATCCTGTGTATCCACTTAAAATATCGTTCTAATTTAGGACTTGCCAACTTTGAGGTTCCATTCTCTGTAGGGTAGGGTTACCTTATAGGATCTTCATTATTCCTAGTGGACTTACGATGTTCTCACTCCCATTTTTTTTTTTTTAATTTTACGCTCCTTGTTTCATTGTTAACTTCTTCCAGTGCCCCTCCCTTTAAAGCAAGTACACTCGCTTTTTCGTTTGCCTGGTGGCCATATGATGCAAAGCTTACCTCTGTGAGAGTATTCCGTTAATACTATCTTACAGTCTAATTCGGTTTTAGATTTCACCTAATGTTATATTGCCTTCTGGATATCGGTTAAAGACGTATCTATTCTAATTCAGTTTTTCATATTCCGTTATTGAAATGTAATGATATTCATAACCTTTCTCAGCATTTGATTGATTATCATTATCATTACGAATTCAAAGATGTAAGAAGGTCATAATCAAAGTTGTTAAGCAAAATACCAAAGGTGTTACTTGCTCAACTCGATTGTTAATAAAGGTCTGCTTCCCGAGAGCACGTGTTTGAGAGTAATCGTTGGAAAGTACTTGATAAGGAGACGTGTACACAGAGGGAAATATGCACGCCTGGTACCAAATTGACACCAAAGAGTTTATAATTTTTCAATAACATCCGTTGTCAAAGTATATACATACGTATGACAACACTATGTAATGTTGACAGCGCAACGTTGTCAACATTGCAACAATTCGTTGTCGAAATCCTAATTTTATACACATCCGTTGTCTAAATGTTAACAAACGTGATATGAATGAGCATTTAATGAAGTAGAACACAGATAATCTTCGATTTATACTTTTTAAAAGAATAAATTATGATCATTATGATTTTGGCTAGGGTACATTTCTGTAATCCTCTGGAAAAGTAAGGAGGATAACTTATTAGCTATGCCTAATGCGCTTCGCTACCATGTTATAGTTTTTCAAAATTATGAATTTTAATATTTTTTTAATCGGAGATGTAACACGCCCACTTTTTCTAGGCATCTCTTTATTATTAAAAATATACTAATTTTAGGAATTTCTAAATGGATGTCAAAGTTTCCGTTGCAGGTGGTGGCTTTCAGAGTCTGATCAAATTGTCCTTTAGTGTAGAAGTATAAACTAATTATTATGCTTTTTATAAGACCTTTCTTTACAGAGGACAAATAATTTTAATAAAAGTGTAATCTTTTTTCGTAATCGGTAATCTCAAGAACTTCAATGTATTTTATATTAAATCTGTCAGGAAATATAAGACCATTTTATATCCTCCATTAATATCATAATGTTGAAAATATTTAGTTTAAAAGTTCTTCATAAAATAAGAAAAAAATCAAAAATTTTATAAAATTTTTTAAAAATTGCCGTACAAGAATTTTAAAGAATTCTATTTAACTATCCGCCATGATTTATTGACTTTAATACCATGAAATTTTAAATTTCTTAGCAAGTTAGGAAACTCTTTTGTATGGGATTTTACAAGGCTAAAATATCCTCACTCCCTAAGATAAAAACAAAATGAGACAAACAGCTAGAAATAGCGCGTTAGCATACAAATAAACAATAAACGCTGAACACCCATCGAGAACGCTAGAGCTCAGCGAGACGCAAACACTCTATACAAGACTCATTAGAATGTAATTCAAAGGATATTTACAATAAACCAAATAAAAATCAAAACAATAAACACTGGACACGGGTCATTTATAATTTAGAAATTGTAATGGAAATAACACAAAATAATAGAAAACGAGAAACAAATATACAATGAATTCAAAAGTAAAAATTGAATTGTCTCTAAATTTTAAAACAATGAAACCACCCGAAGAGTGTTTTGCAAATACTAAAGGACAAAAATGACAAGAATATGGAAAGAAAAAAAATTGAATTGTTGTAACCACAGGATGTTTGTTTGTCAAGTAAATGAAAATATAAGAGACAGACAAGCAAAATATATGAAATCAGAAGTGTGGCCAAAAATACTGATCACTTTTCAGAGGATAACGAAACATCTGTTTCTATTTTTTTTCAGTCTTTTCGTTGATATTTTTTTCGTTTTTGGTAAATATGCGGTTGCAAATGTCACCAGTTGTTGTTAGAAGAGATTTTTGTCGTCTGTTCCTTACCAGGTGTGTAATTTCAGCATCATTTTAATGGCAGATTTTTTTTAGATATTTGTTTATGTTTTATGATCATTTTGTTAATAGTTGAATTTCTAATTTTTCTTAAGGGAATTGGCAAATACTAATAAAAATCAAATTATTTTGTCTCATTCACAATTTTCTAGTAAATTCTGATGGTACTTAGACGTCATTACTTGTGGTTTTAGTTAATTTTATAGATATGGAAAATTGTTAGAGACTATGTACTTGGGTTCTTGAAAAACAAATTTTTAAATTTATTTTCTACGTATTTGTATTACACACACATTTCATGTACATACATATAAACGGGGGCCTGGGCACATGTCTGGCATACGCATGCGTACATGCTGGCACTTGAAGTCACAGTCATCACCATCATTTTACTATCTATCCTTTTGGCTGTTTAAGTCTAATGACACCATACAGCTGCTTTCAGGCAAAGTGCAATCATGCCATCGAATTCTCTAGAGCGCTCCACCAGCTCTGGGGAAAGGGCGTACTTTAAGTGAGTGTGTGTGTGGCTGGTTACATGGCCCGCATGTGTTCCTCATAATCGTCATTAACATGATGTACGTAACGTTAAAGTTGGTGCTTTTAAGTTATTGACTTTTTAGGAGCCACTATTAAAATAGTTTCACTTTTCAATTTTATTTAAGCGCAAGTAACTCTTTAACACATTTGGAGTTCGCTGTGAAGAATATTGACAAATATCACATACGACTAAAGAAGTAAAGTGGACTGGATAGGTGTTTAATTGACTTTGGAATAATTATAAAAGTGTACTATAGAAATAAGTAAGCTGACACATAAACGGTCCTGTAACTGAAACTTTTTGTCCAGGAAGCGGTTAAAATTAAAGTGTTTCTTAAAGGATATATGCCATTGTAAAATTGCAATCTCTTACAGGTCCCGAACATTTCCTGATTTAAAATATTAAAATACTACTGATAACAATATTGTATATGATTTTTGATGGGATACAACTCACTTTGTTTTTCATATTTTTTATAGGGAAGTTGGATTCTCAATACTATACAAAATATAGAGCATACGGTGAGGACAGTGAAACGCTGGATCACTTTCTGTGTCATTACTAGGCTTTCTTTGAAATTAGATCTTATTATTTTGGAACCAATGATATTTTTTATATTACGTGCCTTAGAAACACTGATTGGAAAATAATAGGGAACTACATTGTGGAAATTAAGGACAGAAGTTTGAGTGCTTTACGTGAATACCTAGCGTGTAGACCTATCAGTCGAACTTTTTCATCTATAGGGTGATCTAGAAACGACCCATCACTACACCTTTGTGTTCTGAAAAGAAAATTGAAACAATTTTTGTACAGTGCATGCAAAAGTACTTTGCTGAAGTGCTTGAGCGATCTAATCTATGACTATCCCAGTACCGTTGCTTCTTGTCGGATAAACTGAAGCATTCCTCAACAACAATCCACAACCACTCTGATGGAATGGTCTCTGACGTACTTGATGGACTAAAGTACGATCCACATCAATGTGGCATGATTTCGTTCTTACCCATAGGGAACACACTATGCTAAGACTGGTATGAACAGAGTAAACACTTAAATTACCACGATAATGTGGGAATTTTATCAATAACACATGAATACAACTCTACTATCTGACACATTCACAGGGTATGCGGTTGGAGAGAGTTCTTGAACCATTAATTTGAACGTACATCAGTATTTGACGAACGTTCCCTTCCAGTGAATTCGGATGGAGAGAGTTCTTGAACCATTAATTAGAACGTACATCAGTATTTAACGAACGTTCTCTTTCAGTGAATTTGGATTCAACATACCTTACAAAGAGACCTCAGCAAATAACCGATACAGGACGAATACTTCAGGTCACCGAATATAGTAGTACCACATCATCTACGTGTCTGGTCAAACCGCGAGTTAAAAGATTCCAGGTAATAACTCCGAGAAGTCTAACGACTTCCTCAAACAAGATTAGTATCAAACTTTATACCCCGGATTGCAATAGAAATCCTTCGCGGTCACGAATTTCGAGAGTTTAACGTGAACACCTGTCATGACGGGCTAATTTCACGGTGGTCTTTTTCATCCACTGGGTAGACTAGAGAAAAAATGCCATCAACTAATGACCCATTCCAGTGCATTCTTTAACCTCTTAAAGCCCTCGCAATCACACTATTCAGATGGCTCTGTTGGATTGGCAACAGCACCTATAGACGTATTTGGTAGCCCGAAATATCCAGCCAATAAATTAGGATCCCTCTGTAATTCAGATAATGTGACAAAGGTTGTAGAAATTTCCAAAATCAATTCGAACCCAATAATTGCCCCAACGAGTTGAGGGAACGGACCTCAATCATATGTCGCGTAGCATGAAACAATATGAATTCTGTTGAGATGGCAACAGCACTGAGAACTTCCTTGAAGTAAAAGGTCTACTAAATCAATACTAGTCTCCTGTCGGGCAGAGGAGTCTTTTCCGATCGTTCACCAATTACATCAGTTCCATTTTCAGACCATAAAGAACGATCTACGGAATGACAGGCAACTACGAAGTGTCAACCTGAAAATTCCCGAACATATACTAGCGCCCTACTACGGGAAGAGTAAGAGATACTCAACGGGATCTGGAATCCAGCATAAGTTGCTTTGTCACATCACCCAGTGACATCTGTTGAGATGGCAACAGCACCGGAGAGAGAATCCAGACATATTTGGCATTTGGGTATAAACCACAGCCACTACGTGGATCCCGAAGGAACCGGTCAGGACAAGGTCCTGTGGGCAACCGGCCACCCGTAGTGCCAGATTATATGGTACTCTGATTAGACCCCATGTCAAATCATTCCTAGGAAAGGCCGAGGATACATTTGATCATCACCAGTTTATAGTCCCGACAGACTAGAGGTATTAGTAGCACCTCTATACCCCGGGATTGCAATACACCAAGATGGAGTTTTTTATCAAGGAAACATGCCCCAGGGGGGGTCCTTCGCGGACAATTGAACTATGTTGCATTAATAATGTCATCTATTGAGGTTTCAATTGTATATCACTAAAAAAAAGTCAATAAAATGCGTCGATCTCAATGATAACACACATTCAGTTGTAGCAAAATATATTTTAAGCGAAAAATTTTCCGGAATTTAAATGTAACTGTAACTGACTGCACAACATTTCTTTATTGAAAGTGTCATACTACGGCAATTATGGTAGTGACGTTATGACTATTTAAAAAATGTTCATTGATACTATTACATTTTTCGGTGACATGACTTTGGACCTTTTTATAATTTAAAAATATTTTCGAAAGTTTCCTACAAAGGTGTCTATATCTGCATACAAGGTCATTTGGTCTCTATTGACCCAGGGCTTGAAATCTAGTCAAATTAAAGCTTATCAAAATTTCTCTTAGTCCCGCTCCCAAACGAGTTAAGGACACGCGTATGTAATATATTGTTTGGACATAATTTTGAACAAAAATCAAAACATTAAATGCACTTCATTTCAATTTGTTTTTATTATATAGATGTCAAGTACGAAAAAATACATACGTAATATCATAACTACAAGCACATTTCATTTAACGCCTTCAACCATTATTATTCCTTGGAATACCTGCATTTACCCATAAAGCCAGTAAACTTACTGTAAACAGTGGTTTTTGATATACATACTTCCAAATTATAAACTACATACTCCACCGCCACCAACACCATAACCGAGTAACAACCAACCAGCATCATCATTAACTAAAAAGTAGCTGCCACTAGTAGTAAATTAAATAAATCTTTTGTTTTTGCTGTTGCTCCCGAAAATTGTTGGTTATAAGGATTTTACATGTTTATCATCATCACCGATGGTTGGTGGATACTGGCAGTTGCATACAATTTTCAAAAATTTTGTTGCTGTTTTAGTTGTGTGAAATTTCACGCGTTTCTTATTGCCACTTCTTCTCTTCGTGGCATTTTATAGTGTTTTTTTCAAAATATTTCAACTATGTCGGTCACAAATTGCAAGCAACTCTTTGAGATACAAGTACCAAGAGATACAGATACATTATCATTTTATGGCGGGAGTTGTTGTTTGTTATTATTTTGACAATGAGGGAATTTTCTTACAACATTAAATATTTTGTGGCATTAAAGCATCTTTTTTCGTATGTTTAGCATTTTAAAACAAAAAGTAAGAGGTTTTTATAAATTTCTTGCTATGTTGCAACATGTTGGTAGCAAAGAGAACAAGTTACAATGATTTAGTAATAAATTAGTGGTAACATTATAAACTGGTAGTTGTATATAAATTTAAAATTTAATGTTACCTCTTTAAATGGAACAGAGTGTAATTTATTGAAGATATGCAACAAAGTTTGTAAATTTCTTTTGATAATGAATTTTATTAATATCACTTCATTGAAGAGCCCTTAAGAGATTCGACTATAAAAATGACAAAGGAAATTTGGTGGCAATAAAATAATGAGAGAGTGAAAATGTGAATGGTAAATGGGAAAATTTGCTGCTGATTAAAACTTTTTCTTATTCAGATTATTTGAGCAAAATAAAAAATTAAATAAATAAAACTCACCTTAATTTAAATTGCCTGTTGTATTCTGAAAAGAATAGGGAAAAATATATTATAAGGATATTAGGAAAATATTTTTATTTAAGACTGTAGATTATGTTTATGTCAACTTTTAAGAAATTTCGTTAAGAAACTAATCAAAATTAATTATGCTGAAAAAGACTTTAAAAGGTATCAATAATAATGAGATCGTAATAGTCTCTACAAAAAGTGATTAAAGTTCAAATGACCAGTGTATGAGCAAAGTTTTGAATGTGAATTATTGAATTAGTGTTCGAAATATAAGTACTCGAAGATGAAATGTCGACGGATGTGAAAAATAGCGATTTTTATACCGACCATCAAAAATGATGGGTCCCCGTTATGTTCTATAACGATCTAGCTATGTCCGTCCGTCTGCTGAAAACACGATAGAGTCCAAACGAGAAAAGCTAGAGGGCTGAAATTTTTTAGAAATATGTACTTTTTATTGATGCAAGTTATTTGGTATTGAAAATGGGCAAAAACGGTTCTCGATTTCACCTGGACTCCCGGTATACAGTTCAAACAGTCATAACAGGCTTAAGAAGACCAGTACAGTAAGTTAAAGGATAATATTTGCATCCAAACCAGGGAAACCTAGCTATGCGACACCTATGTCCTATCGACCGATAAGAGTTACGTCCTTCCTCCTTAAAACCTTGGAACGGATAGTCGATAGTATGGTTAAAAGCAGTATACCTTAAATTTAAGCAGCATGCTTATGTAAAGGGACGATCGGTGCAAACCACGTTAAACGAAGTTGTCCACTACATAGGTGAATACTTCGATAGCAAACTGTATATACTGGCATCGAAGGCGTCTTCAATAACGTGCATACTGAAACTCTTATCCAATCCCTAGACCAGTTGACCTGTCTGCTATGCAGATGGCGTCGTAATACTTTTAATGGTTTTCAAATTACTTGTGTTGAAGAGCTGAGGATGCTCTGAATACGGCCTTGAGCTGGGATCAACCGAGAGTCCTAAATGTTAACCCGGCGAAGACAGAAATCTGTCTCTTCTTCTACATATACTGAACCTTGCTTCCTGGACAAAAATATACCGATGACAGGCAAAGTTAAGTACTTAGGTGTAATCCTCGACCGGAAATTGAAATGGAGACATCACATAGAGGATATGATCAACAAGGCACATCGGTGCTGGGCGATATGTAGGAGAACTATAGGCATGAAATGGGATCTTAGTCCTATGACAAATTGGCTTTATAAAAGTGTAAATAGATCAATTCTAGCTTATGCATCAATAATCTGGTGGACTGCTTTGGACAAAACGTGTAATATCAAACTACTACAGGTAGTTCAGCGTACATACTGCTTGGGTATAATGATGCCATGTGTACTACTTCAATCAATGTTCTGGAAACGTTGCTAGATATTCAACCCATATTGAAACATATCTCATATCTTAAGGCGGCGCTTACAGCCGAACGGCTCTTTACTTTAGGCGAATTGACCAAAAGCAGTTATAGGACACATCATCAATGTATACTGGACACATTGGAAGGTTATACACAATCATCGGACTTGCATGATCGCATACGAGACAGAGAATATGTCGGAAACTTTGAAACGCTGATCCCAGATAGAATGACTTGGTCAAGCGGAATACTAGAGCAAACATCAGTAGGAATCCGTTGTTACACGGATGGATCTAAATTGGGGGACAAAGTGGGCCTGGGATTCTATATTGAAGACCCAGAAACAGAAATATACCACCGTTCACCTAATCATAACACAAGCTTCCAGGCAGAAGTCCGAGTAATAACGGAATGTGTAAATTGGATTAGAATAAATATGAAAAATATATATTTACCGACAGCCAGAAGGCAATTAGGGCGATATCAGGTGGTTGAATAGGATTGTAAGAAAACTTGAACTGAATACTTTACATCGTATTGGTTCTAGGTAGTGGTAGTCGGCAATAAAAGAGCGAATGTAATAGTTTTAAAGGGGAGGGAGCTCGAGGTAGGTAGGAAAATTGACGCATAAAGGCGTTATATGACAGACCTAACTAAACCACGTGTTCCAATATTCTCAGACTTCATTTTTTAAGATTATATTAAGAAAGATATCAGAACATCTACTAGACCACACAGTTCGTTACTTAACTATCTTTAATCCTGGCTAATAGACCTTAAAATCATAAAAAGAGTTTTTAAACTATGGCTTAAAATAGTCATTATGCAAAAAATATAAAAAATACGAAACAAACTAATTTTGCATTAGAAATAATTTTTGCATTACTAAAAATATTTGCTACTCATTTGTACAAAAAAATATGTATAATAATTTGAGGGATAATAATTTTTAAGCCTTATGTAATCCGAGGCTTAATGTCAGTTCAGACCCAACTAATTAGAATGTGTTTGCATGCCATTTTACGAGCAAATAATTTGCCCATAAAATAATAGAAACTCATTAGTCATTTTAATATGTTGGAAAACAATGCTAAAATGTAAAAATAAAATACAAATGAGTGCAGGAAACAAAAGAAAGGATTTAACTAGAATATGGAAATTTTTAAAATATTAAAATATAGAAAGAATAATTCATATTTTATATGAATACATTATTTCTAAAAAAAGAAAGTAATGTTTGAAAAGAGAAATGCAAAATGATTGATATATTTTGAATTGTAGTTCTTTTTAAAAATTTTAAATAAAAATAATAAATAATCCTTTCTTAAAAAGGGTAAAATGTAAAACAAGTCATAGAAATGCCTTTACTTCCGTAGTTAGTATTTTTTGTACATTTGAATACGAGAGAAAACTCTTACGAAAGGATTAACTGCAGCCCATAAATAACGTTTCTCAAAGTATTTAGACAATAAAACCACAAAATGACAGTTATTCAAATTTTGATCCTTTTCTGTGCCCACAGTTTTGTTTTACAGTTCTATAAACGTTTCTTATTTTCATAAGCCGAGATTAATGATGTTTTCTGTGTTTTGACAGTCTATACGAGAACGAATACGACGACGATGAGCATGTTGCAGTTGTATTCCCAAGAATCCTTTCATTTCCGTTTTTCCCATTTTCTTATTTGTTTTTCTTTTTCGAATTTTAACATGGCTCGTGTTTAACTATAATTTATTCTTAAGTTAGTTTTGATGTGACATTTATCTATTTTCTCAGGATTGTAAATTGTTTTTATAGGTGTTGCCCAGTTAAGTGGTTTAAAGACGAAAGAGTTGATATTTAGCACGAGTGTTTCCAAGGAAATTCTTATTAAGGAATTTAACATACAATTATGAAGGTATTTTGTACTTGTTTGGAAGACTAGGAAAAGGGTAATTCCTAACATCAGTTTGCTGATATTTCTGGGAAAATTTAAAGAATCAAGATTCAAGTGCAAAACCAAAAGCTATGAAAATTGATATTTTATTTCCGATAATCTTGGTCCTGGGTATAACATTACTTCCGTTTAAAAGTACTAGGAGGGATTTTTCAAGATCAAATTATTTTTAAGAAATATCCTAAAATTTTAGCAAAGATAAGAAAGGATACAAAGCTAGTCAGCTTCAAGACTGAATGTTTTTATGGGAAATAGGGTTCTCTCCTTTTCTTAAATTCATTAATTCTTCAGCAAAGCAGGGATGGCCCGATAGTGGCCTAGGTGTATTTCTTCGGATTTGATATAGTATACATCCTCCTATCTGCCTAACCTAACCTAAAGCAGGGATGGAGGTAATGATTACACAAAGTAATTCATTACATGGTCAATTACAATTACTTTTACAATTACAATAAATGTTTAATTGAGCAATAATCAATTACAATTACTTGTAATTGTAATTGAAATTTTTCCAATTACAATTACTTGTAATGTGTAATTGACCAATAACCAATTACAATTAGATGTAATTGTAATTAAATTTTCATCAATTACAATTACTTCTGATTGTAATTGAAGTTTCCAATTTAAATTACTTGTAATTGAAATTTAAGTATAACTAATTACAAATTACATGTAATTATAAGGAACAAAATTTACAATTACAAGTAATTGTAATTCTAATTTGAAATTCTTCAATTACAATTTCCAGTAATTGTAATTACAAAACTTCAAATACAATTACAAGTAATTGTAATTGGCAGAACTTCAATTTAAATTACAAGTAATTGTAATTTAATTATAATTACTTCAAATGTAATTGTAATTTAAAATGTAGTCATTACCCCCCATCCCTGATTTAAAGTATGATCCGATAAGCATCCAATTATATAATATAAATGAGCAAATTTCTTCAATAACTTTATGACCTAATTAAACTCAAAAATGCTATAGAAAATTATGTCATAAACATAAAATGCATTACAAAATCATGTTTTTAAATCATTAACTTAAGACTAAATAAAATTTATTTATCTTAAATAGGCAATTACAATTCCTCCTCTTTTCTCTATATACTAACTCAATATAATACTTATATATTATGATCAAAATTAATTTCTCCTCCCAACTAAATCATCCTTAAATTATAATATGTATATAAAAAAAAAAAAACATAAGTAATAATTCATTCAACTAAATCTTGCAACATCATACATTTTATAGCTTTATCTTGTTTACAAGTTGAAAACTTAAATCTGTTTCTTTTTTCATTTACTTTACCGCAGTTCGATTACACTTTCACATTGCTACCTGTACTCATTAATATTCAATCAGACGCTGACGACGACGTCAAAGATTGAGATTAAAATCAATCAATTTTGAAATGAAATCCATGTTTTCTTTGATGGATCAAATCAAAGGATGAAACAAGTGAAATCTTTTCATTTTTCTTTCCTTAAATTGAAGATGCTGATGGTTATTTAAGAAATTTATGGGACAAGATGTCGATGTGGAGTGTTAAAGATTGCAGTGAAAATATTTAAAGAAAAATTCTATAATATATAATATAATATATTTTAAAACTAAATTGCAGATTTATATAAATACTATGGTAACACCTAAAATTGTAGTTCACTATTGCTTATTCAGAAGTTTGTCTATTTTTGATATATTTTAATTAATCAAATGAGTATAATCTCAATCATCCTCAAATTATGCATCTACAACATTGAGTAATAAAATGGGCGGATTGGGTATAATGGGCGTGGCGCCTCCTATATAAAGATAATATTATTTAGTATGTAAATTACAAAAGATCGTATGTATATTATTGTATTAGGGAAACTAATAGACCTAGTGGGGTCAAATTTTGCACGGAAATAGTGTGCGTGGCATATCTGATATGAGTTGAAAACTAAAAGGCGTATATTAAGGAAGATATCCCACTCGCATCCCATTAAGCGACTTTAAAGACCTTACGCTTCTATAAGCTTTTATTAAAAAAACTTAAAAAAACATTTTTGGACAGTCAAGAAATAGCTATCTAAACTCCTTTGGGCAATTTCTACTACGACCAATAGGTGAAATGCCCTATTAGGGCAATATCAGGTGATTGAATTAAATCTAAGACCGTATTGGATTTTAAGAAAGCTTTAACTGAATACTCTCCCAGATGTAAGGTTTACATGATATGGGTACCATGCCACTCGGGAGTAATCGGCAACGAAAGGGCGATTGTAATACCTTTAAAGGGAAGGGAGCTCGAGGTATTTAACCTGACAAACGCAAAATCATTCGACGCAACAAAAGCTAAATTAAAAATATGGGTGAGGGAATCCCATAAGGCCTCTTGAAATAAACCACAAAGATCCTATGGAGTGACCCTGATGAGAACAAGACGAGAAATCTCCTTAAAATGAGGAAGTCTGAAGTTAGTATGTCGGTACGTATTCTGAGTGGACATACAGAATTACGATGATATCTATACAAAATTGGCCGTGCGGATTGAAAAGGAGCTCACAATAGGCCCGATAGTGGCCTAGGTGTATTTCTTCGGATTTGATGTACTATACATCCTCCTATCAACCTAACCTAAAAGGTGAAAAGTTACACCCATTTAAATAAAACCCTGTATGACCAAAATGTCCAACTTTGACTCTCTTTAACTTCAGCAGTTATTGATCGATAGAGCTGAAAATATGTGTCTGGCCTACAATCCAATAGAAGTAACCTTGGTGCAAATTTCATCCAAATGGATTTCTTGAGTTGAACAGATTTTCTGAAAGAGACTTTTTATGGGGGATATGGTCATATGTTTTTATTTACCGAATTTCTTCGTGAATTTGAATCCATTAAGATGTATCTATTTAAAAATAGTGTTTATGATGGTATAAAGGATGTTCAATTCAATTTTGGGGGACTTTGAACAGGGGCTATGGTAAAATGAGACCGCATCTATAATAAAATTAGGAGTATAAACTAGCAGTATAACTTACTGTACATACACTACATACATATGTATAGTATAAGCTTTTAGTCTTAGTCCTTAAGTCCTTAAGCCACAAGAAAAATCTTCCATATATGCGTATGATCATGCAATATTAAGATAATCGCAGAGATTGGTTTTTGTAACTTTTTTTTACTACTTACATATATCGTACATACTTTTTGCTTACATGAAAGACAATTACATGTATTGTGAGTGGTACTAATTGAAATATTCTTAATCAGATTTTAGGTTTTTTTTTTCTTATTCAACTACAAAAGAAGCTACTTCTGTTGGCGGTTATAAAAACGAAAAAGTTTAAAATCCATTTAAACCAATGTGGTTGATTTAATTCATGATTATTTCTTGTTTTTTTTTTTTTTCTCTAAGTATTGCAGTATTGAAGAAGTGCAAGAAAAAGAATTACAAGTGGCTTAACAGTAGTAAGCGTTAAGGTTTACGTGCTGTAAACGTTTTCATATCTTGTTATAAATACATTTTTACCTCTGTACTTATAGTAATAAAAACAAAAAAACAGTAAAAAGAAATAACTATGCGCAAGTAACGGTGGCAGTTTGAACTGCTTCATCAACATGATCATCATCAACAGCAGCCTCCAAAAACCACCAAAAAACAAGGAGACCTTATTACACACGCGCCTTTTAAACGCGTTTTAGCGCTTAACAAGGTAGGCTGGTCTTCCAAGCAACTCTTTTTTCAACATTTTCCTTAATATTTTTTGTAGTTACATTTCTTAGCCATTTAGAAAACCTTAACTAAAGTCTTGTTAAGCAATTTGGTAAGGTTTTCTGCTACTTTTACTGTTGGTGCTGCTTCTGCTGCCGTTGTAGCTGTATAACAACAATAAGAATTGGGTGGCAGCGCCCCCTTTTTTCATAGTCATTGCTGTTGAAGTTGTTGTGGCAATCTTTAAATTAACCTTGGCTTAAATATATATTAAACCATAACTAAAAAGTCTTTCTCATATTAAACCCCCAATACAAGACCTATTACGCATGATTTAAACCTTATTAAAGAGTTTTTACTTTAACCACTTATCCACATATGATGGTAGGTTGGTATATGGTGCGTCTGTCCTCGTGTCCGTCTGTCCACCATTGCAGTTAGTTTCACTTGTTTCATCCAAGCTATAAGTAAGCGTATCCTCTCTTAATCATTTTATAAGTATGTACTTCTTTTTTAAACATAAAGAGTTATAACTCTTCCTCTAATTCTTTGATAGTGTTGTGGTATCATTTGGTCTGGAATATTTAACGTACCGCGTAAATATATTACTACCGCCACTTTAGTTTTTTTATAAAAAAAAAATGGAATATAAACTTTTATTTTATAATGAAAATGTTACCACATTGAAAGTGTATACACAAACAGCCGTGAAAACAAAAATCATCAACAACAACAGGAGATCTGTGAAAAATTTCAAAAAATCCATTTCAAAAATGTACTCTATAAAGGGCTTTTAAATTTTAGGAAGATTTATTACAATACGCTCTTTTCTTTTTGCAAAAAAAAAACATCACAAACGTTTACAAAAGTTTTCATTTTAAAGATAATTTTATAAAATTGCAATTTTTCAAATAATTTTTATATAAAATTCTCTGTTATTATCTTTAGAATATTTTTAATAAATATTTAATAAAATAAAAAATATTAACCCCCTTATTCACAAACAACATTTTTATTTTATTTTATAAAAGGTTTATAAAACAAAATTTCCATACAAAATCTAATTTATAAACTGTTTATAAAATAAAAATTTTGTTTGTGAATAAGGGGGTTAAAATATTGGAATTTATAAATGTTAAAGATACATTAATGGAAAATTTTTTCAAATGTTCTCTAACAGACAAATTGTTGTAAACATTTTTGATGTTTTTTTATAAAAAAAAAACAAAATTTTAAACATTAAATTTTTGTTTTCTAAAAATTAAAATTTTCTCCAACAAATTTTCGAAATATTTAAAAAATATTACCGAAAAATTCTCTTTTTATAGAACACTGACTTAAAATTCTCCTTCTACAGAAAATTTTCGAAAAATTCAGATTTTCTATTATTTTTATAAAAAATTCCCTTTTTATAGAAAATTGTCGAAAAATTCTCTTTTTTACAGAAATTTATAGTTTTTTTAGAAAATTTTGAAAAATTCTCTTTTTATAAAAAATTTCGAAAAATTCTCTTTCAATAGAAAATTTTCAAAAATTCTTTCGATAGAATATTTCTGAAAATTCTAGTGTTTTTATATTATTTTATGGAAAATTTTTTTAAATTAACTATTTTTATAGAAAATTCCTTTTTTATATAAAATCTATCTAAAATTAATATTTTAAATAAAAATTCTCTTTTCCAAAAATAATCTTCTATATAGAAAATTTTCTAAAATTTTTTTATTATATTTTTAAATTTTTAGAATTATCCAATATTTCTATTTGTAAGAAATTTTGAAAAATTCTCTATTTATGGACAATTTTTACCAAAAAATTCTTATATAAAAATAATTAAAATTTTGAAATATTTCATAAAAAATTGCCGAAAAATTCTCCTTTTATAGAACACTGACTGAAAATTCTACTTCTTCTGAAAATTATCGAAAAATTCTGATTGTCTATTTTTATAAAAAATTCTCTTTTTATAGAAAATTGTCAAAAAATTCTCTTTTTTTATAAAAAATTTCGAAAAATTCTGTATTTAAAGAAAATTTGGAAAAATTCTCTTTCAATAGAAAATTTTCAAAAATTCCTTCGATAGAATATTTCTAAAAATTCTAGTGTTTTTATATTATTTTATGGATTTTTTTTAAATAATCTATTTTTATAGAAACTTCTTTTTTATATAAAATCTTTCGAAAATTAATATTTTAAATAAAAATTATCTTTTCCGAAAAGTAATATTCTATATAGAAAATTTTATAAAATTTGATTATTTTTTTATTTAAAATGATCCAATATTTCTTATTTATAAGTAATTTTGAAAAATTCTCTATTCCGGAAAATTTTCACAAAAAATTCGTATTTAGAAATAACTACGAGAAATTATTTTTTATTTTATATTCTCTTTTTTTATAAAAAAATTTCAAAAAATTCTCTTTTTTCAGAAAAATTTCGAAAAATTCTGTTTTCAAAGAAAATATTGAAAAATTCTCTTTTTATATCAATTTCGAAAAAAAGAAATTTAAAAATTCTTTCGATGGAATACATATTTCTAAAAAGTCTAGTGTTTTTATATTATTTTATGGAATTTTTCTTTAAATAATCTATTTTTATAGAAAATTATTTTTTTATATAAAATCTTTCTAAAATTAATATTTTAAATAAAAAATTCTCTTTTTCCAAAAAATAATATTCTATATGAAAAATTTTATAAAACTTGTTTATTAATTTATTTAAAATGATCCAATATTTCTTATTTATAAATAATTTTGAGAAATTCTCTATTTTGAAAAATTTTCAGAAAAAAAATCTTATTTAGAAATAACTATGAGGAATTTTTTTATATTAAGAAGATATTCTAAAAACTTCCAATTAAAAAAAAAAATAATACTCATAAAATTTAAAAAAAAATGTTTATAGAAAATATCCAAAAATTTTTTAATAACAGTTCTATATTTTCGTAAACTGAATTCTCGATTCATTGAAAGTAAATAAATTTGTACATTCTGTATTTATAGAAAGAATTTCAGTAAATACACGTTTTGTTGAACCGTGGAAAAAAAATTTTGATAAAATTTTTGTATTCTAAATATACCAACAGTAGCGTATCAGAAAACAATAATTATAACATACAAAAGTAATCAACAAGTTTGTAATGTTAATGTTCTAACCAAAAAACCCCAAAAAATAAGAGCTAATAAGACACGAAATTTTTATTTCATATTGAAGCCATGTTTTATAAACGATTAAGGCAAATCAAAAAGCCATAATTTTTGTAAGAAATATACATTAAGGATAAAAAGCTCAATTACCAATATCACACAGCAAAAAAAAAATGGAATAATATCAAAAATACATAAAAATTACAATGAATAACGAGAAACACTCTTTACAAACATCTTTAATAAAAATTCATATTGCTGCCATCATTTTATGGGAATTAATAATCGTTTAACGGTACAATATGTTAATCTGAAGGAAATGGTCATAAAACTTTTTTAAGCCTTATTGAAAAGCAATCAAAAAAACAATTCATAAAAATTTGCAAATTTTTGAAAAATTGCTGCAAACGGTGGAAAAAATGAACAAAATCAACTACCGTAAAACAAATTTGTTATAAAACTGTCAACAGCATAAAAACCAGCAGCAAGAAAAAGAGTTATAGAACAACAATAAATTGAATTGAGAGGAAATAAACGACAAATGTGATAAAAACGAAAGACTTTGAGACACAAAACTTCATATGCAAACAAGTTGTGATTTAAGTTTTAACTGTTACTGCTGTTGTTGTACAGTGGTGAGGATTAAAAATTATACAAATATTTGTTTTAAAGTTAATTTGGTTGCAAAGCAAAATTCGCCAATTGGTCTTTTTCCACATTTCTTCGAAATTGTAAATCGTCATTTGCGACAGAAATTCCACTGAGAATATTAGAAATACAATGATCGAACTAGATCCGAACTTGAACTGACTACAATGAACTAGAACTGAACTAGAGAACAGAACACTGACTAGAACTGAACTAGAACTGAACTAGAACTGAACTAAACTGAACTAGAAACTGAACTAGAACTGAATGAACTGAAACTAGAACTGAACTAGAAACTAGAACGAACTAGAACTGAACTAGAACTGAACTAGAAACTGAAATAGAATGAACTAGAACTGAACTAGAAACTGAACTAGAACTGAAACTATAATGAAATAGAACTGAAATAGAACTGAACTAGAACTGAACTAGAACTGAACTAGAACTTGAAAACTAGAACTGAACTAGAACTGAACTAGACTGAACTAGAACTGAATAACCATAGAACTGAACTAGAATGACTAGAACTGAACTAGAACTGAACTAGGAAATGAACTAGAACTGAACTAGAACTGAAAACTCTAGAACTGAACTAGAGAACCGGAACTAGAAACTAGAACTAGAACTGAACTAATGAACTGAACTAGAACTGAACTGAACTAGAACTGAACTAGAACTGAACTAGAACTGAACTAGAACTGAACTAGAACTGAACTAGAACTGAACTAGAACTGAACTAGAACTGAACTAGAACTGAACTAGAACTGAACTAGAACTGAACTAGAACTGAACTAGAACTGAACTAGAACTGAACTAGAACTGAACTAGAACTGAACTAGAACTGAACTAGAACTGAACTAGAACTGAACTAGAACTGAACTAGAACTGAACTAGAACTGAACTAGAACTGAACTAGAACTGAACTAGAACTGAACTAGAACTGAACTAGAACTGAACTAGAACTGAACTAGAACTGAACTGAACTAAGATCTCTAGCAGCCTTTTGACAATATAATGATGGACAGGATAACTTCTGTGTTATTTTTCCCTTATTGATAAAGAAAGATTTGTACCAATATCGGCCCACTGTTCATTGCACTAAGTAGACAGACCAAAATCCGTCGTTTGCATATGATGTCTTCTGTAGCACAGACTTGATATAAAACAGTCATCATATCAAACAATGACATCAATTGCTACAGTCGCAGACTTGAGGCAACCACATAAAAACCATCAATTTAAATCCTCAAGACGTAGCAGTTTATTTGACACAATTCAATCATTTTTAAAATCGTTGTATTTGTTTTATAATTCTTAGTATCGTGGTGGTCCCTTTAAATTTTTGGCGACATTTATTGTATTTTGTATTTTAAGACAAGATTCAAGCAAATAGATTAAAAGATCATCGATCAGTGAAAGAAAAAAGAAATCGCATATACAGCAAAGCACTTGTTATTTGAATTTGTTAAGGAACTAAAATTATTATTTCTTATTCATGTTTTGTTTGTTGTAAAGATAAGGGTGGTCTTATCTTAAGTCATGATTTTTGATTTCCTTTACATACAAATTTATACTTTTTCTCATAAAACCCACATATTTTTTTAAAGACGAAAAAAATGATCCATTACAATTTAATATATTCTTCAGGTTCATTTGTATAAAATCTTTTTTAATTTTTTTTTATACAAAAAAGGATAACATGGAAATGCCTTAGTGGTAGTTGTTCACAGGTGAAATTATGATTGTTGTTTTAAGGATTTATTCTTTTAAATTTTGTCTATATTTAACCACAATTTGTTTCACTTTAGCTAAAAAAAATACAATTTTGTTTCTTTTCTTAATCAAATGATCTTTTTTCTTTTGGGTTTCTTTTGACTTTGTTTTGGATTTCCGTTGTGTCGTATAAAGCGATCAATCAAAAATGTTAATATTTTGGTTTTTAGTTTATGATCGTATTGTATTAGTAAAACAATTGTATAAAGATATGGAGAGAACATGAGAAAAGGTTGTTAATTTGATATACAGTTTGTTAGAATTTGAATTTAAATACACGCATCGTAAATTACAAACTTTTTGGGAAAATGAGAACTAAATGTATTCAAACCATAAAATGAATTTAAACGATTTACGACCATGTCTCCTTTTATGATAAACATAAAAGAATATGTTTAAATTTTAAAAATAAATTATGAAAATTTTTGTTTTTTTAAATAATAATGAACAAATATTTATATATCTTTGTATAAAACCTGAAAATTTTCATTTTAGTTTACACTGCCATTTATAATTAAACCATTTAATTTTATATTGCTAATCTTACAGAAATTCTTATCATTATTTTCTCTTTTTTAATAATTGTTTGGTTTAAAGTTAAATCTTTTAGCAGCCAACTTAATTTCATTTTATCATGAATTTAAGCCATTTTTTTAATAAAAAGTTTTTTTGTTTAATTTTAATTAAATTCCTACTTTTTGTAGCATCAAGTTGATTATAAAAAATTACAAAATGCAGATAACAATTATGAGCTTATTAATAATAATATTTTTGCAGCAATACGAACAATATGAAAAAAACTACAGTCAAAACCAAATAAAATCAAGCTGTTGAATTTTATCAAGCGAACAAACGATTAAAAGTAGTTCAGCGACAACTACTGGGTAAAATACACAAAAACAAAAGACCCGTCATAAAAACGAACCGACAGACAGACTTTAAAATATCCACTGTTTACGCAGTCATGTAACATATATTTTTTGCCAGTATCATGGCAAAATAAAATGAGTTTGTTATAAATATTTTAATAAAAAAATATTTTTCTCTTCAAAAAAAAAAAAACTAAACTTCAGAACATGTTTATGGCAACTTTTTATTAAAATTATTTTTAATCAATGCGCAAAAAGTTTTTCCTTTCTATAGATGACTTTTTTGCAAAAAGAAACTAAAATGCCGCAGGTATTAAATAAATATGGATTAATGTAAAAAAATACTTTATATACGAGTATTTCAATTAAGTTGTAGCTTAAGTGTCTGTAATAATATGATTTTGAAAAATTGGCAGGATATTTAGAAGGTAGTAGCAACTTGATTAGTACCCTATTGCAATTTGGTTAATAAACTTTAAATAGTACTAAGGAGTTAATAGATTCAATACATCAACCAGTACTTCCATAGAAAATCTGTCCCACTGCCTCAGGTAACTCTTCATTTCTTTATTCAGAAATATCATACAATCAACCCCACTGGCATAGGTCCCCCTTCTAATATATAATTTATTTTTGACACTCAATGGAATATTTATAATAGCTACTTATTAACAAACTCAAATTCTTTCCATAGCATAACAGTTCTCAATGTGGTGCCCAAAAATTGGCGGTCTTCCTCATTGAAAAATTCCATACAATATATATTATACAAACCGTCCCCCTGACGAAGGTCCCCCACCTAACATATTACTCCCATTTTACTATAATCTAGAAAAATCCATTGAGATTAAGAACTTAGCTGGTGAAATACCAGACACCTCTGAGTTGCCACTAGATTTCGCTCTATACTACTGTAGCGTATAACAATTGAAACCACTCTACACCTCGACACAATCAATCGAAGTGAATAATATTGAAATTGCAAACTATTATTTTAACACTTAATCGCAATTTTTTTTTTTTTTTGGGATAAACACTTTTTTTTGTAAACGAATGATTATCATAATTATGGATTAAATAATAAAACCGATATAAGGCTGAACTTAATAATGAAAATATAAAGCAAAATTTTAAAGAAAAACGGTTTAATAAAAAATAAGATCAAAGAGATTAAACAGGATTTTGTGTCTACTGTTTAATTCAAAACCCTGACAATAAACTAGTTAAAAACAACATGTTTTTGTTATAGCTTATAACAAATAATTAATAAATTATAAATTGAATACTTTTTGGCATTTAATGAAATTGATTTTATTAATGAATTTTTGCTCAAATGAGTTAGGTTATTATAGTACGACATAAAAAAATGTTACCTTGACCTTAAAAACTAAATTTTTGTAAAATATTTTTCTCACACACCTGTGTAACATAAAACTCTTCAATCATTTCTTTAATTTTTTTTTTTGAAAATAATAGTTTGTTTTATTTTTATTGAAAACTATAACAATAAAGAGATTTTTTCTTTTATTATTTTTTACAACCACAAGTAAATTATGAACAATTCTTCTTTTTACAGTATCCTTTCATGAAGAAAATTGTCAAGTACTTTTATAACTCCTAGGACAATAGTTATAGAAGAGGAACAATTGTTTAGTTGGTTTTTGTTTAAAATTATTTTTAAGAAAAATTGATTTTCATTTTTTATACAAATTGTCATCGATTATAAACAATAATACAAATTTTTCTTTCTGAGATAAGTGTCTCAAATAATCACTGATTTTTGCGGTTTTGTTGCTAAGAAACTTTAAATAAAATTTATTAGGTTCAAATGTTATTTAAAAGCTAAAGTAAAACTAAACTAGAACTGAACTAGAACTGAACTAGAACTGAAACTAGAACTGAACTAGAACTGAACTAGAACTGAACTAGAACTGAACTAGAACTGAACTAGAACTGAACTAGAACTGAACTAGAACTGAACTAGAACTGAACTAGAACTGAACTAGAACTGAACTAGAACTCGGAACTAGAACTGAACTAGAAACTGAACTAGAAACTGAACTAGAACTGAACTAGAACTGAACTAGAACGAACTAGAACTGAACTAGAACTGAACTAGAACTGAACTAGAACTGAACTAGAACTGAACTAGAACTGAACTAGAACTGAACTAGAAACTGAACTAGAACTGAACTAGAACTGAACTAGAACTGAACTAGAACTGAACTAGAACTGAACTAGAACTGAACTAGAACTGAACTAGCACTGAACTAGAACTGAACTAGAACTGAACTAGAACTGAACTAGGAAACTGAACTAGAACTGAACTAGAACTGAACTAGACTGAACTAGAACTGAACTAGAACTGAACTAGAACTGAACTAGAACTGAACTAGAACTGAACTAGAACTGAACTAGAACTGAACTAGAACTGAACTAGAACTGAACTAGAACTGAACTAGAACTGAACTAGAACTGAACTAGAACTGAACTAGAACTGAACTAGAACTGAATTAGAACTGAACCAGAACTGAACTAGAACTGAACTAGAACTGAACTAGAACTGAACTAGAACTGAACTAGAACTGAACTAGAACTGAACTAGAACTGAACTAGAACTGAACTAGAACTGAACTAGAACTGAACTAGAACTGAACTAGAACTAGAACTGAACTAGAACTGAATTAGAACTGAAATAGAACTGAACTAGAACTGAAATAGAACTGAACTGAAATAGAAATAGGTACTGGTGGGATATTTTCTGAGAGCCACCCTTCCGGAAATTAAATGTATTTTTTATTTATTTCAAAATGCAGTCAAAATTACATTGCAAACGTTGGTGTAGGGCACCAAAATCAATTCAACACTCACTGCCTGATTGACTTTAACTTTCCATTCGAAATCTTTAATTTCTAACTAAATGTCAAAAATAACAAAATGTAACATCTTCCTCTTCTCCTGCCACAAGTCACTGTGAGTGGCGATCAAACAAAATGATCGACAATGTTCGAATTTTTCCCTTCAAAGTGAAATAAACTGATGGCAGTTTTTATTTTTTTTCCGCTGAATATTTTTGTTTATTGTAGACCTAAAGACAACAAAAAGAAAACATTACACTAAATGACATTTTGTGACTGGATTGTCAAGTGACAAAATGTTACATGACTTTATGGATGTTATGGCTGATGATCACAATGATGATGTTGTTGTTGGTTGCAACAATTGAACAAACACTAATACTATGGCTGATGATGATCGTCGTGATCATTGATTGAGTGCAAAAGGTTGCGCCAATACAATAACAACAATAATATTTTAAAAATACTGACACAACAAAGGATTAAGAATGAATAAAAATGAAGTAACATAAACACTGTTTCATAAAAAACATTTTGTAAGAAAAACTTTACAAAAATTCAACTGCATCAAAAAAGCAACCGACACAGTACAAATCACAGCTAAAAGAAATAAAATCGATGCAACAATAAAACAATACGAATAAAAAATGAATTTCATTCAATATTTTTCTTTTTTATTTTATTTCAAAATAAATGGATGGCTTGACGTTTCGTTTTGGTTGGTATTGTGTCTCCAAGCGATTCAATCAATTTCAATATGCTTCAATGATTTTGACACCTTCAAGACAATGCCAACAAAAAAAAAAGGATTTCTTTAAGGATTTGTAGTAGAAGTAGTTGTTGTGTCATTCAGTAACTTTATGACACTTTGTTGCTTTTCTTAGATATGAATGTACGTATGTTTGTATTTGGTTCACAGTTTATGATCCATACACCATGAATCATTTGCTACCATTTGGGCAGAACACAACCAAGCGGTAGCACAAGTACTAAACAACAACTACTTTTATTCCAATGAATGTTAATGTGTTTGTGTGTGTCTACGTTTTCTTTCAGGACGACGGCAGGACATCAAAGAGTGTTAAAATCTAACACCCGTTAAAAGAGATCACAATAAAGTGTAGATAAACTATTTACTATTCTAGTTTCCTTAAGTCAAAAAAAATTTTAAATATCTTGTGGACCATGCAAAAATCTTACAATTTTTACGGTATTAGCGTAAAGTAGTTTTTTGTGTGTTCATAGTAACACTAATCCAAAGGCGACAAAATAAAAAGCAGGACCTCCTTCGAAGATTCTTTAATGTTGTCGCATCTTTTTGTCATAATTTATTTTAGGTTTTTAGGGCTATAAGTCATGCTTAATCAAAGCATTACTAACGCATTGACATTAGCTAGCAATTGTTGCTGGTGCGGACGGGTTCCCGCTTTAACTCGGCATTGTTTGATTTACAAGTATTAAAAATTTCATTCATAAATACAAAGTCGGTATCTTTCTTATTGTTTTTTCGTAATCATTTTCATTTGGCTAATAATGTCGTATGTTCTACTCTCTTGGGGGGCATCGAATTATTTTTACTTTTCTCTTGTAATGATATTCAAAATTATTCTCGTGCAACTGGTATGATGGTTTATCACATCCTACTTTTTGTTGTGAGTTATCATAAATTTTCAAGAAACAAGAAATTTTTTATGGATTTTGTTTAAGGAAAAGTAAACTGATGACTTCATTAGTGTGGACAAAAAGAATAATAATTGTGAAACTAATTTTCTTTTTGAAACGACTTTAAAGGAAATTCCTCTAGTAATACGATTTTTTAAAAGTAATTGTTAATCTTAAGATATCTAGAGAAAAACTACCCAAAGGGCTATTCTACATAATTGAACTAGAACTGAACTAGAACTGAACTAGAACTGAACTAGAACTGAACTAGAACTGAACTAGAACTGAACTAGAACTGAACTAGAACTGAAACTAGAACTGAACTAGAACTGAACTAGAACTGAACTAGAACTGAACTAGAACTGAACTAGAACTGAACTAGAACTGAACTAGAACTGAACTAGAACTGAACTAGAACTGAACTAGAACTGAACTAGAACTGAACTAGAACTGAACTAGAACTGAACTAGAACTGAACTAGAACTGAACTAGAACTGAACTAGAACTGAACTAGAACTGAACTAGAACTGAACTAGAACTGAACTAGAACTGAACTAGAACTGAACTAGAACTGAACTAGAACTGAACTAGAACTGAACTAGAACTGAACTAGAACTGAACTAGAACTGAACTAGAACTGAACTAGAACTGAACTAGAACTGAACTAGAACTGAACTAGAACTGAACTAGAACTGAACTAGAACTGAACTAGAACTGAACTAGAACTGAACTAGAACTGAACTAGAACTGAACTAGAACTGAACTAGAACTGAACTAGAACTGAACTAGAACTGAACTAGAACTGAACTGAACTAGAACTGAACTAGAACTGATCTAGAACTGAACTAGAAACTGAAGAACTGAGCTAGAACTGAACTAGAACTGAACTAGAACTGAACTAGAACTGAACTAGAACTGAACTAGAACTGAACTAGAACTGAACTAGAAACTGACCTAGAACTGAACTAGAACTGAACTAGAACTGAACTAGAACTGAACTAGAACTGAACTAGAACTGAACTAGAACTGAACTAGAACTGAACTAGAACTGAACTAGAACTGAACTGAAACTGAACTAGAACTGAACTAGAACTGAACTAGAACTGAACTAGAACTGAACTAGAACTGAACTAGAACTGAACTGAACTAGAACTGAACTAGAACTGAACTAGAACTGAACTAGAACTGAACTAGAACTGAACTAGAACTGAGCTAGAACTGAACTAGAACTGAACTAGAACTGAACTAGAACTGAACTAGAACTGAACTAGAACTGAACTAGAACTGAACTAGAAAACTAGAACTGAACTAGAACTGAACTAGAACTGAACTAGAACTGAACTAGAACTGAACTAGAACTGAACTAGAACTGAACTAGAACTGAACTAGAACTGACCTAGAACTGAACTAGAACTGAACTAGAACTGAACTAGAACTGAACTAGAACTGAACTAGAACTGAACTAGAACTGAACTAGAACTGAACTAGAACTGAACTAGAACTGAACTAGAAACTGAACTAGAACTGAACTAGAACTGAACTAGAACTGAACTAGAACTGAACTAGAACTGAACTAGAACTGAACTAGAACTGAACTAGAACTGAACTAGAACTGAACTAGAACTGAACTAGAACTGACCTAGAACTGAACTAGAACTGAACTAGAACTGAACTAGAACTGAACTAGAACTGAACTAGAACTGAACTAGAACTGAACTAGAACTGAACTAGAACTGAACTAGAACTGAACTAGAACTGAACTAGAACTGAACTAGAACTGAACTAGAACTGAACTAGAACTGAACTAGAACTGAACTAGAACTGAACTAGAACTGAACTAGAACTGAACTAGAACTGAACTAGAACTGAACTAGAACTGAACTAGAACGTGAACTAGAACTGAACGAGAACTGAACTAGTACTGAACTAGAACTGAACTAGCACTGAACTAGAACTGAACTAGAACTGAACTAGAACTGAACTAGAACTGAACTAGAAACTGAACTAGAACTGAACTAGAACTGAACTAGAACTGAACTAGAACTGAACTAGAACTGAACTAGAACTGAACTAGAACTGAACTAGAACTGAACTAGAACTGAACTAGAACTGAACTAGAACTGAAGACTTTATTATAATATAATTCTCGAATTCGTGCGTCAGTCACACTTTACACCGTAAAACATTTATTTAACATTTACTTACAATCACAAAGAAATACACAAGAAAATCAATTTTAATCACAAATAGAGATAGAATCATTTTAATTCCTATATTAATTTAGAAAAAAAAAACGAAAATCCAATATTCATTGAAAAACTCTTTAAACATTTTAGAAATGAAAAGAATATGTATATCTTTGTTCCCTTCAATGACCAGGCAACAGCTTAATAATGTTACTGTCAAATGTCTGTAATTTCCTGTAAGAAGGCTCCAAACATACGAACTCACTAACGTGCCATGTCGTACGAATAGATGCCACAATCATGATAAACTTTTATACAGTACTTGCAACAAGAAATCAACAGGTTCTTTATTTAGGTTTTTCTTTAAGTTTCTTTCTTGCAGTGATTTTTATTTCTCAGTACATTTCGAGACAAGATTGGCAGCTTCTCAGTTTTAAATGGGAAACAATTGTTGTTGGTGTTTTTGTTAAGCATAGTTGTTTTACAATGTAAAAGATAGAAATGATAAAAAAAATCTACAAGAAAGATTCGTCTTAGTAGTAGAAGAAAATAAGTGATGTGTTAATAGTCGTTGGTAAGAAAGGCCCTTTAAAAATAAAAATCTCAATTAGAATTTTTAGATTTTAAGACACAAAATTAAAAGTGATGATTTGTATTGGAAACAAACTTAATTTTATGGATTTTACATAAATAAATGAGGCATCACGTACGCATCATTTCGTTTCTTTTGATTTTCATTAATGAGCGTATAAGTCTCAATAAAGATTTTTTTTTGGTTTTTCATTTTCTAAACATAAAATGCCTTGATTAATATGATCACTACTTTTGTCTTGTTTTAAACACGTTTATTTATACTTTATATATAATTTCACAGAAAAAAGCGTTAAATCCTTATCGATCTTAAATGATCGATGGCTGTTTCGTTAAATGTTGCAAAACGTCTACAACCAACCACTTGAATATACAAAAAAAAAAAAAGAATTTTAAGCAATTGTATGTTTAAAATAAAAAAGTAATAATGATGCCTGGCAAATATATTTAAGAATAGTTGAAAACTTATTTACATTTAATTTGCATATTTTTCCACAACAAAAACAAAACTGAAAGAAACTTCAAGCAGCATCCCTCCAAAATTTTATGGTGGACAAAACATACGCTTTAAATGCGCGTACGTGCGTCTTGCTATGAAATAAATGATCGTTCATTCTTTTTTTATTTTATTGGAAAATAAAAATAATACATATAACAAAAAGCTGTCGATTGTTGATGATAATAAAACATCGTTCCTAAGCGTATGTGTACGTACTTCGTCCGTCTTTTTCGTTGTTTGTTAAATACAAATCTTAAAGATTTGTTAAATTATTCAAATATAACAAGATTATCAATGCCATTGAACAGTAAGATAAAGGATCCATTTAGTAAATTGTAAAAATGGTAAACAAACAAAAAAGAAAACTTGAAGGAGTGTGTTAGTAGAAGACAAAAAAATATCTCCGGTTTAGAGCGACTGGCTCAAGTACCTTATATGATAGAAAATTTCCGAATCTGATCAACGTATGTCGACTTAAAACAATTATTTGTAAAGCTTAACAAGAATCCGGTATGAATTGGAACCATTTTAGGAATCCGCTGTAAGGATCTAATAGAAATTATCTAGTGGTAAATCGCACTATAGAGAGAATCAAATCATATGATAAACCACATCCACTTAAGCATAAAATTTCCATATTCATGATCGTAGTTAGGTTAGGTTATTTGTTCAATTTGTTTGTTCAATGCAGAATCTACGAAATTCTCATAACAATTACTTACTACAACTTCATTAAATTTGTTTATAGGAAAATTTTCCATAAATTTTAGTTTCATAGAATATTTTTCATAAATGTTTGTTTTAGTGAAAATTTTTGGATAAATTTCTGTTGTATAAAAAAATTATCAAAAAGTTTTGTTTTATAGAAAATTTTCTTTTTATAAAATTAATTTTTATATAGAAAATTTTTAAATTTTATTTTTATATAGAACATTTTTCATAAATTTTCTTTTTATAATGAAAATAATCCATAAATTTTCTTTTTATATACAAAACTAGCTATACCCAGTGTGCTTTGCTACCCTAAAATCAGTTTGCCAATTTTTCCAAACGTTAATTTAGATTTTAATGTAACCTATGAAAAAATGAAATAATATAATAGTTTCCCACATGTACGAAATTTTGTAATTAATTCATATGGGAGATCCCAACATCCCATTGATAATCCGCCCATTTTTCTCTAAATGTTCACATAAATGTCGAAGTTTTTCATGTAAAATTTTCTAGTTCTTATATTTTTTCAGATATATGAATTTTTTATTTAATTCATATGGGAGCTTCCAATTTGCAAGTCCGCCAATATATTACCCAAATGTTCACATTGACTTCAAAGGATTTTTGCTCTAATAGTTCCCCAGACATACGATTTTTTCTACTTACTAGTTTCTCAGTCAAACGACAACGCCAATTTATTTACATGGATGTTAAGTTGTTCTTGCAAAATTTGAGGATTTTAGTTCTAATAGTTTTTGAAATATACGAATTTTTCTATTTCCAAGTCCCCTGATAAAAGTCCGCCCTTTTTCCCCAAAATGTTCAGATGAATATTAAAGTTCTTCTTGCTAAATTTTAAGAAGCTAGCTCTATTAGTATCCCAGATAAACGAATTTTTGTATATTTTATTCATATGGGAGGAGGAACGCCCCCCATTGGTAGTCCGCCAATTTATTACACAAAATGTTTACATGGATGCTAAAGTTCTTTGTGCAAAATTTTAAGGTTCTAACTCTAATAGTTTCACTGATAAGCGAATTTTTGTATTTAATTCATATGGGGGATGCCACGCCCCTACTACTAGAGCTACTGCTAGTACGCCCCCTTTTTCCTTAAATAATCATATTGATACTAAAGTGGGTCCTACAAAATTTGAGGACTCTATCTGTTATATTTTCTCAGATATACTGATTTAAGATTTTCTTCATATGGAAGGTGCCATGCCTACTATAGCCATACCACCCATTTTATCCAAAAATATTTCTATGGATGTCAAAGTTGCCCATACAAAATTTGAGGACTCCAACTCTTGCAGTTTCTGAGATATTCGACTTTTAATACTTATTTTGAATGTGGGCGTAGCACGTCGCCCACTTGAAATTTGTCTTCCTACAGGAAGACACTGTGAAAATTTAAGAAAAATCCCTGTAGCCGTTTAGCTGTCATTTTTATATATATAGATTTTCGATAAATTTTGTTTATACAAAATTTTCAATAAAAATTATTTTTTAAAAAATGTTCGAAGATTTTTTTATTTTTTTTTATTTAATTTGTCTTTCTACAGGAAGACACTGTGAAAATTTAAGAAAAATCCCTGTAGCCGTTTAGCTGTCATTTTTATATATATAGATTTTCGATAAATTTTGTTTATACAAAATTTTCAATAAAAATTATTTTTTAAAAAATGTTCGAAGATTTTTTTAATATCAAATTTTTGAAGATTTCCAAAAATTTAAAAAAAATTGTGACAAATTATCTTTTAATGGACAAATTTCGATAAATTTCCACTTCTTAGAGAAAATTTTAAATGAACTTTATTTAAAAAAATTGTTTATAATAAAAAAATTCATAAATATTTACTTTTTATAGAAAATTTACTTTTTATAGAAAATTTTTGAAAAATTTGAATTTTATAGAAATTTTTAGATAAATTGTAATTTTTAAAAAAAATTTCAATAAATTTTTTCTTTTTACAGAAATTTTCAATACATTTTCGATTTTCATAGAAATTTTCAATACGTTTTCGTTTTTTATAAAATTTTTTGATGAATTTTCCCTTTCTATAAATATTTCATTTAATTATCTATTTTTATAAAAAAAAAGAATTTTGATAAAATTTTATATAAAAAATCATGAAAGAATTCCATATGGAAAAAGTAATAACCATCCGATATTAAGAAACTTATTCCCTTAGATGTAATTCCTTAAAAAATCCTAATCAATGTTATCCCTGAGTGGGGAAAAAAGTCTGCTATTCATTTCTTTAATATATCGGCTGATAACGATTATATAACCTTTGGATATCAGTATATATTTTAACCTCACTTGCGTGATCTGGAAGAAGAACGGTAATTAGATCCTAATGAACCTCTATCTGCAATTTTCGACAATTTCTTTCTATGGTATTCGTTGAAGTCCAAAGTTTGTGTATAACCGACCCATAAATTTCGTGAACCTTTCTAAGACTATTTTTTCAAAAGTATAAGTCCACAATGGCATCAAATAGAATAGTCCACAATGTTTAACAATCTGAACTATATAGATACAAGAATACTGAAGAAATTTCTCTTTGTAGCATAATATTTAGCGAAGTTTGGTATGATCTACATAATTTAATATCAAAGTTTTCGAGAATATCTTCACAATTTCAACACTTAACGTGAAGAAAAAACCTTTTAACACCGACCAACCAAAGATGTCTTGCTGTAAATATGTGAAAATATTTTCGCAAAGGATTACAATAAGTAACTAACTATTCATTGGATCCCGAGTATTCTACCTAATTTTGATCATTTACGATTTAATTGTTTTCCAATGTCATCAGTAAATTACTTTACTTGACTGTTTTCTCAAATGTTGGGGAAAACATCATGGTCTCTGGCTAAAATATTACTAGTTATATTTATAGTCCATATTTTACATATAACCAAATGAAACCCCCTATTTTTGAGTAGTACACTTTACGAAAACTCCTTAAAGCACAATATTTCGTTAAAGATTAGAATGAAAGACAAAAACGTATAACATGAAAAATCTGTATTGGCAAAATCAAAAAGAAAATTTACATAAACTGATTAAGATATGAATTTTTTTTCTTTCGTCTTTTAGCAAATACACGTTCTTACCTTCTATTGACTTGCCCCAAAACGAATGATTAAAGACAACGCTAAACGAGATGGCCATTAGTAAAAAAGTTGTTAAATAATTAAGATTAACAATAAGATTATCATTAAATCAATATTAGCCAATAACAAGATAAACACCAGACACAAATGAAGCGTGTACAAGACAATTGGGATGGTCAAGTTAATTGTGTAGAGAAAAAAAAAAACAACCAAAATAAAGCAATTGAAAAATAAATTTATAATTTGCAAAAAAAAATAAGAAATAATCAAAGTATTTATATTAAACCTTTTATTATTTTATAAAATAATTGCAACAACTTTGGAGGTCCTTGTAATACTTACTAAAATATCCATTTCGTTTGTTATCATTATCAATCTATATTCATCTGTATAAGTATGTGGTCAAAAACTCAATTCATACAACAAATTAATGACGGATTTTTATTTTCAATTGTATTTTAGCAATAAATAAATCAATTGCTAAAAGATTTTTCTGCTCAATTGCTTTTTCATTGGTCTCATTAGTTTCAATTGAAAATTTATTATTGTATATGTTAGCTTGCTCTCATTAACTGTATAGAGGTTCATCATAAATCCTAATCCTTCTTTTTACATGATGCTGCCTGCTACCATGCAAAAAAACTAAGAGATTTTTTGTTATTTCTGCTGTTGGGCTGAGCTCAAAGAAAAACAATCAAGTTTTGTAAATTTGGTTCTTCCAATAAATCACTGGGTTAAAATGAACAGAAGACACTGTTGTGTAGGTTCTTTTTTTCTTCGCAAAGATTCGCCAATTTTTTGTTTAACATTGTTTTCATTATTTGTAAGTGGTTGCATTTGTCTTTAATGAAGAAGTTGGTGGTTACTTTTGCTTTTGTTGCGAATAATATTGAACCCAATAAAACAAATGAAAACGACCTCACACAACGTACAAGTACCAATCGGTGTAGTTTTGTGTAAGAAAAAATTAAGCCAATTATTTTTCAAGCACCACTTGTAATAACAATCTCAGACACAGAATACACTCTTTTCTTTTAGGGGTCTATATTAGGCTTTAAGCCTGATTTCATTGACTGTTTTGTTAGTTTGTGAAATATTAAGGTATATGTACTTATAAAGTGCTAAAATAATATTGTTTCTTTTTGTTTTAGTTTGAATGCATTTACGACCACCATGCAGGTAAAACAAAGCGCCATCTTTTAGCAACAACTCGAAACAAGGCATCTGTAGATATTTAGTTATAGGCAGTTACTTACGACGGAATGGGGAATATATCCATAATTTTTGATAACATCTAGGATGCATGGAAGCCATTCGGCGCTTTATTTGATTCTTTGAAATGTTGTTCATGCTGCACAGTGGTATAGGAAAAAAAAAAAGAGGGAAATAATTCGGTAACTTCTAAACGGTTAATCCGATTTTAATGAAATTTGGTGTGCACAAAGAGGAGGTGTTGTCGAGTTTAGGTTTTGAATTTGGACCTTATAGGCCAACCAGGGGCCCGGCGGGGGGTCATCAAATTAGGACACCTCGGCTATGTTAAATTTTTAAAACGATCCTATTTCTTCATTTGAGTTCCGATTTAAAAAAAATTTCGTATATAGAATCTCCTCATCGAGCACTATAAAAAATGTTGTCATAGCAGTAAATTATCTCTTATAGTTTAGGAGATATTCGCATTTGAAAATTAAAATTTTAAAATTTTTACCGTCCTTACTTTAGTTTTTTTTGATAATAGCAGGTCCAAATATTCCCGATTTTCGCCATTTTGTTTTATTCGCTTAACAACAAGTTTATATATCAAGCAGTGAAAGAATTATGTAAAAATCATGACTGAGTCCAAAGTTATAGGCATTTTAATTTAAAAAATTAAAAAAAGGCGATTTTTTGTCATTTTTTTGGGAAAAAAGTATCTTTTTCTTTTTAAGTTATCTAAAAAGTTTCTAAGAAGATGTATATAGAATTTATACTTTTTGGAAAGCTGACTTTACATAAAGTACGATAAATGAAACAAAACCTAAACATTTTTGATACCGAGGGGACCAGGTCCATCCAAAAAAACCCTATTTTTTAAAACTTTTTTGGGAATTCCGGGATTTCTAATAAGAAAATTCGAAATTTTTATTTAATTTTGGATTTTGAGTAAAAAAATCTACCTAACTGTAAAATTTCATCAAAAAATATTCATAAATAAAATTTTTATTGCAATTTGAAAAATTTGTATCTTCGCAAAAACTGAATAAAAAACATTTTTTAATTTTTTTTAAAAAAAATATTCCGCGAATTTTTTAATTTTCAAAAATTATATACAGTTTTGAAAAATAGACAAAATTACCTTTCCATTGATATATAACATGCCTACCTAATGTTTTTTAAGTGACAAATTAATTAGGGAAAACTCAACATCTTTTAGAAAATTTGCCTAGCACTATTATTTTCATCCATAAGGTTAACTCTTAAATTTGTTACATATATGGATGAAAATAATAGTGCTAGGTAAATTTTCTAAAAGACATTTTTTATAGTGCTCGATGAGGAGATTCTATATACGAAATTTTTTTTAAATCGGAACTCAAATGAAGAAATAGGATCGTTTTAAAAATTTAACATAGCCGAGGTGTCCTAATTTGAGGACCCCCCGCCGGGCCCCTGGTTGGCCTATAAGGTCCAAATTCAAAACCTAAACTCGACAACACCTCCTCTTTGTGCATACCAAATTTCATTAAAATCGGATTAACCGTTTAGAAGTTACCGAATTATGTCCCTCTTTTTTTTTTCCTATACCACTGTGTGCTGTTAGTTTCTCATGCAAAAAGGCCAGCTACATTGCCAAAAAGTTCTAACTGCTCCCCGGGGCAGTAAAACTGATCATTAATCAAAAGAGTAATCCATAATACTAGTTCTTCAATTCAAGTATTAGAATCCAAGAAATTACTTAAAGACCTCCTTTATGGCTTCGCTCTACCTGTCCTCCTTTCGGAGAAAAAATACCATTGCATTCATCACTTTGGCGTCAATAAAGTGGTGACTCTAAATATTTCTAAGCAGCTAGTGTCTGTAATGGTGCATTTTTATCAAAACTAATTGATTTCTGTGTCGATAAATACTTTTTCCGATTTTTATCGCGCTTTCTCTGAGTACAATATTTATTCAGTTCTGGGTCGCAAAGGTCTGTTCTTAACCTGACTCATTTTCTTATATTTCTAAAGGAATTTGCATTTCAGACTTCCAACCCCACCTAATCTGTTACAGATGACAGTAACATTTGCGTTTTAATTCTGACAATTCAAGTCCAAGCCTTTTGGAGAATGGGTCAATGGGGCAGAACACGAATAAATAGCTTAACTAAGATCTAATAACAATCTCTTACTGGGGTAAAGCGAAGAGAGTCGACTTCAACGCAGGGTTGTGTTTAACATACATGTTGCCACAGACCGGATCATGTTGCTTCATCTATATGTACGGTTGATGTAAATATTAAGGAATAAGAAGCTTTTTATGCACTGGTCATGAAAATACAGTATAGACTAGACTATAGACTAGACTAGACTAGACTATAGACTAGACTATAGACTAGACTATAGACTAGACTATAGACTAGACTATAGACTAGACTATAGACTAGACTATAGACTAGACTATAGACTAGACTATAGACTAGACTATAGACTAGACTATAGACTAGACTATAGACTAGACTATAGACTAGACTATAGACTAGACTATAGACTAGACTATAGACTAGACTATAGACTAGACTATAGACTAGACTATAGACTAGACTATAGACTAGACTATAGACTAGACTATAGACTAGACTATAGACTAGACTATAGACTAGACTATAGACTAGACTATAGACTAGACTATAGACTAGACTATAGACTAGACTATAGACAAGACTATAGACTAGACTATAGACTAGACTATAGACTAGACTATAGACTAGACTATAGACTAGACTATAGACTAGACTATAGACTAGACTATAGACTAGACTATAGACTAGACTATAGACTAGACTATAGACTAGACTATAGACTAGACTAGACTATAGACTAGACTATAGACTAGACTATAGACTAAGACTATAGACTAGACTATAGACTAGACTATAGACTAGACTATAGACTAGACTATAGACTAGACTATAGACGCGACTATAGACTAGACTATAGACTAGACTATAGACTAGACTATAGACTAGACTATAGACTAGACTATAGACTAGACTATAGACTAGACTATAGACTAGACTATAGACTAGACTATAGACTAGACTATAGACTAGACTATAGACTAGACTATAGACTAGACTATAGACTAGACTATAGACTAGACTATAGACTAGACTATAGACTAGACTATAGACTAGACTATAGACTAGACTATAGACTAGGACTATAGACTAGACTATAGACTAGACTATAGACTAGACTATAGACTAGACTATAGACTAGGACTATAGACGACTAAGACTAGACTATAGACTAGACTATAGACTAGACTATAGACTAGACTATAGACTAGACTATAGACTAGACTATAGACTAGACTATAGACTAGACTATAGACTAGACTATAGACTAGACTATAGACTAGACTATAGACTAGACTATAGACTAGACTATAGACTAGACTATAGACTAGACTATAGACTAGACTATAGACTAGACTATAGACTAGACTATAGACTAGACTATAGACTAGACTATAGACTAGACTATAGACTAGACTATAGACTAGACTATAGACTAGACTATAGACTAGACTATAGACTAGACTATAGACTAGACTATAGACTAGACTATAGACTAGACTATAGACTAGACTATAGACTAGACTATAGACTAGACTATAGACTAGACTATAGACTAGACTATAGACTAGACTATAGACTAGACTACTAGACTAGACTATAGACTAGACTATAGACTAGACTATAGACTAGATAGACTAGAGTATAGACTAGAGTATAGACTAGAGTATAGACTAGAGTATAGACTAGACTATAGACTAGACTATAGACTAGACTATAGACTAGACTATAGACTAGACTATAGACTAGACTATAGACTAGACTATAGACGTCATTGAAAAGCCTGTCGGTGACATTGATGGTCGTGGCAATGGTGTGTTCAATGTTTTATACTACAACGGAATGTGTTCCTTTGAAATTAGGGATCTTTTCCAGATACTAGCAGATTTATGCAGGTCTCTCTTCAAAATCACAACCAAATGTAGTCGATTGGCAATTTAAATCGAATCTCTCTAGGGGTCTACCCCCCGAAGTGGTGATTCAAAAGAAAAAATAATTGCGAACCCAATTTCATCCTTATTCAAGAAATGTCAAACTCTAAAGCGATATAAAACATGAGGAATCAGCAGCGCTATCTAGATTTTGTAAAAAAAAACAAAAACAACTTTACAAAAATTAAAATTTTATGAATACTTAAGCTATTTTTATTTTCAATTTATTCAGACAAAGAAACATATTAAACTCTTTGAAAAACTTTTAAAATTATGATTTTAAAAACAAAAACCATTAAATTTTTTAAATGCCTACTTTACTATTCCAAAATTTTACTATTTTACTTAAAGCAACACCCATTCTTTCTGGCGGTAACATTTTTATTAACAACTTGATTATTTATGGTCCAGAGACCACCATGGCGTTTCATAATTTCATTCACAAAAATTCATTTACCGATCGCTTTACAACAAAACTGCTTAAAGAACATAAAATTCATGACCAAGACATTACATTTGTTTCCACACCCAAAACCAAACCAAATTTGATAATAAAAATATTTTTACGATTTTAAAGTTAAGATCTCAATGAAAAGAAAATCATTAAAATTACAAAACAAAATGAAGACATTAAAAACAATTGATACTGCTGAACTGAATTTTATTATTAATAAATATTTTGTTAAATAAATATGTAAAACATAAAAAAATGTGTTAAAATAACGATTAACAAGAAAATATAAAAAACAGTAGTAAAAGTAAATTTTTAAGCATAACAATAAAAAATACGACAAAATCATTCTGCAAATTAAATTTAAAGACAATATTTAAATTAATTTTACATCAAAAAATATTTGATGCAAACAAAAAAGAGCCGCAAAATATTTAAAATTTTTACCTTCTTTGGTCAGTAAATTGAAATGTTTTTGCTAAACAATAATAATCGTGTTATGCAGAAGAGAATTATAAGCCAAAAAATATCATTAATTCCTTAAAAATAAACGATTTATGCACGCAATATCGCAATATGCGATTTATACAATTCGATCATCCAAATTCAATGATCAAACCAAAACAATACACGCGTACTTAGTCTTAAATTTATGATCGTTAAAGGCGAAGGCGTTGCACGTTATTGGTGTTGCAAAATATTATGTACGCCGAGTTTACTTCAATGCATGATTATTTTCTTAACGCAATTTTATTTCATTTCCACTTGAGCTTTATTCTGAAATGTTTTTTTTATTTTTGGTAAAAATCAATTCTTTCGATTTGTTAATACACTTTTGTACACGTATTGTTTGAGTATTTATTTATGTTTTACTAAAGAATTGATCCAAGTATTGATTATGTACTTATGCTTATTTATAAAAAAAATTGTAATCGTGATTTTCAGAACGTAAAGAAAATATGTATGTGTGTAAGTCCGTATACATAGTGTTATTTTTAACTATAGACTTTATACAAGCTTTAGCAGAGGCGCGACGCATGTGCTGCAAAGGGTCTGATATGATTTTGATGAAAATGTATGGTTTCTATGGAAAAATCCAATAATTTTACTAGAACTATAAACTGGTAATGATTAAATGTATCCCCGATCTTTCCTTGGAATGATTTAACATGGGGTCTGAAAACACATATACCGGTAGCCCATAGGGCTACTGGAGGGTTCCCTTTGGGTTGGACGTGGTGGCTGTGTTTTAAGCCAAAATTCGCAGGAAGAGAATGCTGGTTAGAAGACTGATATCCGGTAAATTCTATAATTCGGGAAAAGTTCGATGCTATTGCCGAGACAACAGATATCTCACAGAGGAGTGACTGTGGACTAAGCGTTGGAAATGAGTTGGTGTCAAGTGTAGATGATATGGGATGGATGTGGGGATATGCGGTAAAGTGTGCTTGGTGGAATGGTTATAGATGTAAGGTATGTTCAGGGTTTACTGCCTTCGTACCAGATTTAACACAATGTATTCTCTGTGAGTAAGAGCAATAGCAAATGATTTGATGTCAAGTTTAGATGATACGGGATGGATGTGGGGCTATGCGGACCTCACCCATCCCTTTGTCGAATCAATGAAAACTGCGTGGAATGGTTATGTAAGATATGTTGTTATGTTCAGGGTCTTCGTGCCAGATTTAACACAGTGTATTCTCTGTGAGTAAGAGCAAGTCCTCGGTTTTATTTAATGGATTCGTATTTTGGTCTGCCGATTACGTCTCTAGGTGCTGTTGCCGAATCAACTGAGGCCATCCCATCTCCGTGGGAAGTAATGTTTCGGCATCTCGGAACGGGGCGGCAATGGAAAGGTTAGATAGCTAGAGTACTTGTACAGAACCGGCAGAATCATGTACAAAATATGCCACCGTCGTGTAAGATGCACAAAGTGGCGAGCTGTGGCGAGTAGTCTAATAAGCCCACCAACACGGCGGGTGTCCTAGTAAGGCAATTTGACTTCTTGTGCAATTTTCTTAGCAAAATTTCAAGTGACATGCCGCAAAAAAGACGGATGGTGGGAGGATGTATGTTTTAACCGCAGCGGACTTATTTCTTTGTGTTACATTAAATCGCTGGTCAATGCCTACAATCTAACAACGTGACAAGCGCTTCTAAGCGATATGTCTAATATTTCCTCCGATTTATGGGCTCGCCACTTCCGTAACAAACTTTTGACGATATCTTATTCCATAAATAATGCCATCAATTTTATTTTCATGTAAAGTAAATATAATTTTCGAACTAAATCCATACATATGTATGTATATTTATTCGTTGTAAGCAAACATCGAAATATGTATGTGGATTACATCGGTTCAAAGTTCGTGTGTTGCAGAACGATATTTATAGAACAAAAAATGTTTTAGCGCAACTAAATATATATGATGAAGCAATAGTTTAAATCCTTACTATGCCCTAAGCGATCGCTAAAGTAGACTCGTAGGCTAGCACCCCAATGTTACTCTACATGTTCTACTGCCCCGCTTACCACCTACCTACCCCAAAATTCCGAACAAATATCAACCAATCTATATTAAATAAAAATCTGGTCCCCTTTAACTCCTCCCTACTTTAAGCTATCACTGTTCCATTATCTTCAGTCAAACAAAACTAAATATATTTATTCGTTTGCAAACAAGACTAATCCGTTAAAACCCAAAATCTCACAAAAACAACTGAATAAAAGACAGACAAACAAAAAAATAAACGAAATATTTTTATAAACATCCTCCTTCACACAAAACACCCCATGGAAGCTTTCAAGTTTATCAGCAGGTTAAAGCAATCTGTAAACACCCCAATAATGCCGCTGGGTTTACATTGCAACAATAATACAACAGAACAAAAAACACAATGCAGAAAAAAAACTGCATACAAAACTATACAATAGCAACAAGCAAAACTTTACTTGGACCCATCAGGTGAATTTTGTAATTGTTGTTGGTGGTGTTAATATCACCAACACCAACCACACAGCAACAATTTACAGCAGACACCGAAAAAAAAAATAATGTACCAAGTCAATTTAGCAAATGTGTTAAAGAGCATGATCATTTAACTGACTTTTTTGTATGCCCCGTTTTGTTTCTGTTAAACGTAGAGTTTTTTTATACAATAGGTTTTTTTGCTTATTCCGCCTACACGCTGGCTTTTGAACGTCTGCGGGAGCTTTTTTATTAAAGTGGTTAAACATTTATACGTTTTTATTTCTTTGCAGTTGGATTATACATAGTTGCTGTTTGTTGTAGTTGCAAGTTAAGCATGCGCCTTGCAGCAATTGAGTTTTTGCGTAAATTTATGATGTGATTTCGATCAATTGGCATAATCTATTTAGCGCATGCTCTCTTACTTTATTTATGTTTGTATGTAAAATTATTAAATTTATTATAGTTTTTCTTTGCGGATTTTTAAATGGCAATGTAACAGACGCAGTGTTTTTGGTGTTGCGTGTATAAATTTTTATACAAATTTGTAATGAGATAATTTTTGTTTTATTGTTTTGGGAAATTGGTCAATGAACTTTTTGAGAGAATGAATGCAAAATGTAGGAAAAATTTATTTAAAAGGGTAAAGTTGTGTAAAGTAAAATATAGTCCACTGTGATGAATGATCAATAAAATTTTCTTAATGAAACATATTCTTATTAATTGACTTTGATATGTGGATTGATACCATTTCCACTAGTAGAATATATCGCTTCCTATTTCCCAAAGAAAAAGTCACGGATCTAGTTTTGTGGCAATTAATTTTTCCCCAAATTATTATAAAAACAAAAAAAGGCACTCCAAAAATTTCCATAAATCACGGATCTAGTTTTGTGGCAATTCATTTTTTATATTTTTCCCCAAATTATTAAAAAAACAAAAACTGGCACTCAAAAAATCTCCATAAATCACTTAATTTAATTGAATTATTACCCATTTGGTCAAAATCCTTTATTGCCAACATTGCTCAAGAACGAGCTATTTCATAAATCCCTATAAAAATAAAATGACAATTAAATTCTTTAAATAATTTTATTTTGTGCAGTAGTATTATTGCTCGATCATAAAGATTTCAATTTTAAATTGACAAATTTTTATTAACTTGAAACTTCAACTTGAAGAAAATGTCAATTAAAATAAACGTCAAACGAGTACGCCCAACGTTTCAAAAAAAAAAACTCAAACTTCACCGACTTCAACACTAAACTTTAAATCATATTCATATATATAATACGACTGATCAAGAGCCTACTACAGCTACTACTACTACTACTAGTCTGTCAGTCTTATGACTACCAGCAAGATTCCTTGAAATTCTTTATAAAAATGACAATGATGCTGTCGATGTTGCAAAATAAAGTAAAAAAAAATAACTCTATAAAAATTTTATTCTTAAACACAATTGTGCGATGTGTGCAGTTTTAGTCATTACTTAATGGACAGCTCACGAAATGAGCACAATGATACAAAATGTTTGGCATAAAAAAAATTTACAATATGCTTAATGTATTGACAGTTTAAAGTCATAATCAATCTGAAATTGTTTACTGTAAAAAAAATCAAATAAGAAAATATAGTTTTTGTTTGTTGCATTGTGCTTAAAGGAACAAGTTTTTAGTTGTTGTGATTTTTTTGATTGATGTTTTAGTTGAGCTTGTTGATTTGAAACTAAAACAAAACAACTACTTTAAAAAAAAGTAGTAAAACAATGATGTTTACACTAGCAATGAAAATTTTGTCCAAAAATCAACAAAACGCCCACTTTGAGAGGGCATGGTTTGATATTTTTTTTATTTGAAAATATCAACTTATGGATTTTAAACTTAATTGTGTATCTAATCGCTCGTAAATTATCGCTTTTGTCTAATAATATCATTGAAAGTTGATCTCTGTAATTTAGGTGATTTAGTAAAAATAGTGTAAGATTCAAAAAAGTTTGAATATTTTGACGTGAAAGGTAGCTTTAAACTATTTGGCTTTTTTTATCGTCTATTCTTTAAACATGTTCCAAGACTATCTGTTATGCTCTTGTTCTCCTTTTGCCAAACCTTCTCATCAAACTCTCTTTAACATTTCACTGCTAGTGTAAACCTATCACCCAGAATAAAACTATGTCACTTAGAAGTTAGTGCAAGCAGTTTTATAAAGTTTAGACATTTTCAAACATCTCTATATTATTTTGCTCTTGCATTCATTTATTGTTTTATAATCTTCTTAGAGTTTTTGTTTTTTTTTTTTTTTCGCAGACATTAATCATTTTTTAATTGGTTGCAGTTTGTCAAATTAAAAGAAAATTATTGAATTATGACAAGATTATAAATCAATGTTATAAATTGATCGAATTTAATGCAATGAAATGTTGTTGCAGAAAAAAAATTAGATTTTATATTGAGTTGGATTTGAGAGTTAGGATAGATGACAGTTTTATGGAATTTTGAAAATTGTTTGAAAAGTTAATATTTTATAATTTTATTTAAAAAGAAAATGTTTTATAAAAATAATTATGTAGCTTAATTGTTAGATTATACTGTATTTTAAAAGGAATAACGGGTGGTCGCGGAACATTTTCAAAATAGTATCTCTGAGTGAGGAGTTTGACATTTTTTGAGGGCTTTGTGTAGAAAAACGAACTAATTTGTTTCCCTATTGATTTGGACATGTTTGATTATAAAAAAATTAACTTCTAACTGAACTGCGAAGGACCAAAACATCCTGATAAAATATTGAATAACTGAGCTTAAAAATGATAGACACGGAGATAAACACTCTAAGGCCATACATTATATTTAACATATTAGGTTTTTTATAGACAAACGCATAAACATTATGATGTAAAAGGATTCTATGTATGAGATCCTCACATAGTAGCAGTGGGCGTTACAAGATCCTAACAAGAAATCTTAGAAAACATAATTTTAATTCTAAAAAATTTCTAAAATTTTTCATTCATTAATAATTAAAACAAAAATATTAAATACCAAAAAAAAAAAACTATAAATTCCCTTATAAAAACACTGCTGTAGGTCCATGACAAAAGAAAAAGGATATTTTATTTAATTACTTTCTTAATAGTTCATAAAAAAATGTCGTATACTCAAATCACAAGTGATATTTTAACGATCGCTACTAACAATAAAAAGCCAATATTTTTCTTATCACAACCATAACTAATCTGCACTAACTAGCTGTGACAAGTATCTGAAAAGAAAAGAGAAACCTTCAGCCATTAGTTACCAATTAGTAGCTGTGATAGAGAAAACGCGATAAAACCTTTAATAGAATACCCACAAACCAGAAGCTACAAATTGTGTTAACCCTTATATAAAGACAGCTACTAATTAAAAGAGGTAACAAAAATTTAAAGACATTAATGAAAATCTAGTGGTTAAAAACGGACCTACCACACGTTTAAATCAACAAAATAATCCTTTCTTCTTTTTTTGGAGTTTAACTACTTTTTTAATACTTGTTGCCAACAAATTCGTGGTGGCAATTTAGTTTTTTTTAAGTTTGCGCTGCAGTAAAAATTTTATGGGGTTTTAAGAAAGAGGTTTATCTTAAATTCAATAAATAGTTACTAATTTTGTTTAATACTTATATCTTTCCTTTTTTGTACTTTGTAGAAGACTTGACCCACTTTCTGACGTTGTGTTTATTTAGTCTTTTTGAGAAAATGTTTTTGTTTTTAATCTTGTGTTGCTTTTTGTCTGTATGGATTTTATGTAAAGTTTAATGTTTAAATTAGTGTTTTTGGCAGAGTTTTTTTTTCATAAATGTTTTGAAGAACTTTAATTATGATTTAAAGCTTTACTTTAAACATATTTGAAGTTAAGTTGTTTTGATATGTATGATTATTTACTTAAGCCGGATACAAACCTACTTTTCATATCGAAATTCAATAATTTCATTTTCTGAAAGTGATCTTATATATGGGTTAGGGTCTATTATGAACCGATCCTCACAAAATTTGGAGATTTTGGCTCGTAAAAGACTTATGTCAAATTTCATCGCTATACTTGTATTTGGAATCCGGTAATGAGCGTTAAAGTTGTTTTCCGAAGGGGACTTTTATATGAAACTTATTCATGAAACTTAAGGTTGTTTTTCGGGGGTCCACTTATATGGGGGCTATCCGAAAACGTGGACCGATATGTCCCATTTTCAAAACCTTAACTATAGAGAATATTTCTGGAAAATTTCAAGCCTCTAGCTAATTCCGTTCGGACTCTATCGTGTTTTCAACAGACAGACGGACGGACATGGCTAGATCGTCTTACTTTTAGGGGTCTATGACGAATATTTCGATGTGTTACAAAAGGAATGACAAAATCAATAAACCCCCCATCATTTTTGATGGTGGGTACACAAATTTGAAGACAATTTTTGCTGATTTCAATAAGAATAATAAATTTAAAAAATCTTGAATATTGGCCTATGACCTCGGCATTTTCCCAGCCAAGGCGGTGATATATCTTATTATTCAACATTAGGGTAAAGAGGGCCGTTACGGGGTCCTAAGTCTCTTGTCCAAAGAGTTATAAATGGGGCTAGGGTCAATTATGGACAGATCATTATGAAAGTTACGGAAAAGATTTTGGTTCATAAAAAACATGTTTATGTCAAATTTCAATACCAAAAAAACTGCATCAATAGATATTTGTTGAAAAAGTCTAGCCTCTAACTTATAAATGGAAGGATATGGCTAAGTCGTCATTGAATCTAATCTAAGGATCGATAATATGTTACGGTGTTTACGACTAATATTTCGATGTTATACCCCATCTTTAATAATGGTGGTTATAAAAACAGTGAATGGTATAGTGGGACTCAAAAGTAAGAAAACTTATACAATCCTAAATATCTAGTACGTATTTCAAAGTCGACTTAACGCAACATATTACTCCTTCCTACTTACTGCCAAATACAAAATCAACCACGCGTCAGTACGGTATGAAAAATTTAACCTACAAAAACATAATTTAACATTAAAACAATTCATTATACATTAAGCAAAAAACAGAAAATGACTTAAAATGAGTAAAACCCTTTTTTGATGTACTCGCGCAAGTACATATGTATTTGGCGGAATTAACGTACAGACATACCGTACTGCCCTCCTCAACAACATCATTTAAACGCCTTTAATGATGTTTATGCTTATGATGAACTACTTTATTTAATTCTACTTACTACCAACAGACTGACAGATCATTCTGACTTTAGACGCTCAACTAACTGACAACATGCTGTTAAAACGGTTACAAAAGTTACTGATCTTTTAAGACTAATCACGGTCTTTATGCTCTTTTTAAATATGCAATTTTAAAACTTCTGTTTACAATACAACTGAAAATAAATATTAAAACTAAACCGAAAAAAAAGAACGAAAATCCCTTTTTTTCATTTCCAATAAGCGTGGATTATAAAGAAGTCTGGTTGATTTCCATATATTTATTGAAAATCATGCAGATCATATTGTTTTTTTTTTTCTTTTTATTTCATCTTACAGCATGTTGCCAACTTTTCAAGTTGTTGAAATATGATGATCGATAGATGCTGCCTGGATTTTGTTGCTTTACATATCGGCTTGATTCATTGTTTTCAGTTTGTATATCTGTTCAATTATGCATAAATTTATGTTGATTTAATGGATTCGTTCACTATATATGCAGGAGTATTTAACTTGACATGCCAGCCATTCCGTTATCCTTATATGGATAAAGCGACGGACCACCCATGCTGAGAACATTATTAAAATTGCATAAATATTTAGTGGCAGTATGGTTCTAGTAAAGTTAACAAATATTTTTTAATTATTATTACAGCCGTATTTGGCAAGGGGTATGGTTAAATGTTAAGTTACATTGTTTCATTAAGATTAAGCTATAAGAATGAAAGATATTGGAATAACTTGATTAACTCATATGAACAGCTAAATTTTAATTATATTACAACCTGTAACAGACCACCCTCAGTTTTAAGATTTTCTCATGACTTATTTCCAAAATGCACTTCCTAATTTCACTTCCTTTTGTAAAAAAGTCTGGGAAATTTATATAAAAAACATTCAATTACACTCTTCACAACATATGACTCGTGTCGTTAAGTATCAATAACTAAAATTTTCACAATGATTTGCTAGTTAACGGTCAATACTTTAAGACCACCCTATAAACATGTGAAAATATTTGTACGAAAAACAATTTTGGGAAAATCCTTTTAAATTAAAGATCCAACAAAAAAGAAGAAAAAAACTGACAAAACAATTAATTTTAACAAATTGCTGCAATATAGGAAGTGAATTTCAAATACTCATAGCAGTTGCAAAAGATAAAGCAATGCAACCAACCAACCAACCAACCAACCAACCATGAGTGTGGTCCACTTGTAAAGATTTTGTTGAAAGAACAAATGATCGCCGTAAAAACGAAAACCATTAGTAAAATGAATTGCATAAAACTGAAATAAAAGTTGTATTAAATTGAAGAGATTTTCATAAAATGAAAAGACAATTCATTTCAATTATATGGTTAAGTAGGAAATACAATAAATTGAGACGTTAAAATACAATAAAAAAAGAATTATAGTTAAGAAATCTTTAAACAAACGAGTTGAAGAACAAATTTGTCTCACATGCAACACAAGCACAAAGAGAAACTTCCGGTCTGGTCAAGATTGTTGGTGATGAACTAAAGAAATACAGACAAACAGGCAAAAGGACATAAAATTGAGTTGTCAAAAGTCTAGTTTCTTATATTAAGATTTTGCAGGTATATATTATAGTGTCTTCGAGTTCTAAAGTGACAGCAATTGTAGGTAATATTTTTATGTCATTTATTGTGAGTTTTTATTATTAAGTTATAAGCATAAATAAAAATGCTGCAAACGGATATCCGGAGCAAAAGTGTGCAAGATACAAATTGCGTCCCTCGTTTAGGAATACTAAATTTTAAATCATCTTTTATAAACATAAAGGACATTTATGGCCTATACTTAGTTGATAAATATTTATATAAGAAATATAAATGTTCAGATATTAAAGCATTTTTTTCTTATCTAACATATTTTAAGAAGACGATATAATTTATAATTTATTTATATCCTCCTGTCAAGTCATATTATTTGGAAATTTTTAATGATTTTGGCGTCGAAACGTTGAAAATACTATGATGCAACAGGATAACGATTCCAAAAAAAAACTTAAAACACTCGATTTTTTATATCCTATTCCACTATAGTGGGGAGGGTATTATGAGCTTTTGTTTGTAACCCCAAAAATACTGATTGACAGTTGTATTAATCCAAATCCACCGTTTTCAATTTGCTTATCATCCTTGCACGGTGACTTCTATATCGCCGGATCGATAAGGCAAATTTCCCTTTGTGCGTTTATAGACATACAATTTGCCTACGACAACACATCATATAACATGCATTATGCAGAACGGGCGTTCCAGCTGTCATATGCACTAAAAATGCTGACTTCCAGAGTCATTCAGATTGATCTAGAAGCTGTCCTCAGGGAGTCGTAATATCGCCATTGCTGTGAACACTGGTTATCGATAGTCTACTTGAAAAACTCAATGTCTCAGGCTTCTCTACATATCCGTGAGAGGATTCGACGACGTAGCGATATCGGAGCGGATGAAATAGGCGATTAAATTCGCCTTTTACTACCAGGCTATTTGGTAGTACATGAGGTATTATGACGAAAATTATTTTCTGAACATTTGATACCCTAATAAAGTCCATAATGACCTAAGCAAAAATTGGAACAGGACACAACTCGGGCATCTCTGGACAAGATTTATCGTCTCATTTGTGTTTTCATAACTGAAGCAATTAGAACATGCCCCACAAATGCCATTGGCAATATATTGCATCCCACCACTTCACCTCCTTATCAAGGACGAAGCTTGCAGATCAGCATCAAATTTGCTTTCAAATTTGATTGTAAATTTTCAGATTACAATACATTTTCAAATAGTACTTTGTATTAATACAAAATCACATAATGTAAAGTACCTGGGGACATGCCAATGCTTAATGTAACTCACTCTTTGGTAAATTCTGAATTCACAGACAAACAAAGCGTTTTATAACACTGTCAAATGGAAAATCCCAAAAGCTACTAGCGCTTAATAAAACCGATCTTAGAGTACTAACGGGATTACTTACTAGACATTGTGGTCTTAGATACCATCAATTCACTCTAGGCAACTGTACAACGTATATATGCGGATTCTGTGGCCTACAAGAGGAAACCTCAGAACATATTATATGTAGCTGCCCATTATTGAGGTCCCGCAGATCTAAGATTCTGGGGACTGCCCAACTAAACCAGTTAACTTCCGCACTCGGGTCGCAGTATTTTGCGCCCCTTAAATCTATTGTAAAAGAAATATATTTTGGAAAAAAGTTTTGGAGTGAGGTCGGTGAAACAAGGGTTAATGCAAAAATTTTAATATTTCAGAAACTCGACGTGACAGATGAAAATTAAAAGTAGATTTAGGTTTTGTATATTAATATCTTAAATTTTATCGTAATTTTTCTTAAAGGAGAATTTCATTGCAGACCAGTTAAATCAGTTAAATCCAAGTCCATAAATAACGGTATTGGGAGTTAACTAGAGAAATCCAAATAGCAACAAAATTTAGCGAATATCGTCTCATCAGTTTAATGAATACCTAACTCTTTTAAAAGTTTCCATCTTACATAACAAGTTTTACTTGTACCTATTGGGGAACAAGGAAATTTTTATGAATTTTAATGACTATAAAAAGGCAAAGCGACAAATTGATCAATATTCTTATGTAAGTATATTGGAATAAGAATAAGAGAGAATGAATCTAATATAGCAGCATACTCCTGCTATCCTCCCTTATTTAATATTAGTGGTGTCCGGTCCGCGTTGTATAGCCACGTGGACACTACATTCTTCTTCTTATCGTAAAGATCTATATACTCCACAAATTTGAAAATAATCGGTATAGCGGTTTAGTGTAATTGACTTAAAATTAAAACTTTAATATATGGCAGTAAGATGACATATTTTGCTATTTTTACTTTTTGAATTTGGAATATTAAAATATATAAAAAACTACCAAAGCTTTCATTAAACTCAATTTATGAACAAATTGAACAATTTTTAAAGTCTATATTTTTAATATATGACTTCAAAATGTTTCTTACTTACGGCAAAATTGATAATAAAAATCGGATAAAACCTTATAAATAAGAGTATACGTTGTCCTATTTAGTTCTTTTAATAAACGAAATTAGGGCCTACGGGGAGCATGTGTAGGTCCTGAACAAATAAAGGACTGAAAACAAAAAAACATTTGAAACACCGCTTATTCTTTATAATTAATTGTCAAATGTATTAAACAAAAATCAGTTCAAATGAAATTCTCTGCTTTTAGCAAACCCCAAAGCAATTCTTACTATAACGAATCAATTTTATTTACGCCCACTAAACAAACTCGATCATATGAAATTTGCTCAAATTTGTTCTGCCCGATGACAAAAAACAACAAGAGTGTAATAATCACCGAAACATAATCTTTGACACCGTAAGAAAAATTTGCAATGCACATCTGGGAAATTTTTCCAAAAACAATTTTTTATTCGTTAGAATTTAAAAACAATTAGCGGAACCTTAACTGAACACTTTTTTTGGTAAAAACAATAAAAATTTATAATAATAAAAGCAAAAATGGAAAACAATGAAAAACACTTAACAAAAGTGATAATGACACAAACGAATCATAGAAATTCAATTAAAAATTTTTAAACTGTAACAATTGTTTAGTGACCAGCACACAATGGCACGAATAAAACAAAGAGCAAACAATAACAAGAAAACAATGGGCATGTCTAATAAATTTGTTATGCTCGATATACGTTTTTACATTTAGTTATTGTAAAATCTAAGCGACAAAAGAAAATCAATTTTAAATTGAAATTGTATTACTTATGAATTGACAATAAATGGAGTGTTTTTTGCTGTGAAAATTTCCCAAGAATTTTGCAAGAAATTTAGGTATAGAGCGTGTCATCAAGTGTTTCTGAAGTAGACAAAAAGACGTCGTAAATTTTAGATTTCAATAGTATTCTAAAGAATTATTAAAGATTATAAAGTAGAAAAACAAAAACTAAATGGCAAAAATATGAACTGTAATTAAAATTAATGTTTTGCATTAATTTAAATATTTTACACACAATTAATCAATATAATTTTAAGAAATGCAACTCTGAAAACATGTAAAACAAATTGAACTTTAATTTAAATTAAAGAAACAGAGTTTTAAAAGAGTTAATTTAAAAATATGAAGCAGTTTTCTTTTACAAACTAAATAGATTTCATTCCTTTAAATGTTTATTAATAAGAAACCACTGGGAATCTCATGTTTCCTTGCACTTCTTGAAAAACGTAGGCGTGTGACAATTAAAAATTGCATCGATGTTTTCTCACCACAAATACCAAAACACACTCAGTTGTAGTTTATTAATTTGTTATTCTGCCCCTCTACCATCTCTGTCCATACCAACTGCTGTGATAAGTTCTTGTAATATTTAACTTTGAACTAATTATTTCAAAAGAATAAAATTGAAATAAAATCAAGCTCTGAGAAAACGACTGATTCTTCGATTTCTGTTTGTAAACGAATTTTAATCGTTAAAAATCATGCAGTACAATTGGACTTCTTACTGCAAATGAAATAACGATGAGAAGAGATGACATAGAGTAAAAGGTAAACCATGTAGTAGTTTGGTTCAAGACACAGTGCAATCAAATCTGGGAGAAACAAAAAAACAAATACGTAAACCTACCAAAAGTACAGCGATTGACCATCAGCATTGTTACTTAATTGTATTTAAACACGAAACTTTTTTAAATTGTTCAAGTTCTTATACTTTTTTAGCTTGTCTTCGTCTCTCAATTTTGGGTAAATAAAAATCTTAATGAAAGACAGACATAAACATACATGATCTTTCGTATGTTGACTAACACTTTTAGTCTGGAAAGACCAACCAATTTGGTTTAAAAATAATTCAAATGAAATTTACTTGGACTTGGAAAATGGTCCTTCGAACCATAAAGTTTTTAAGAAATTAATTTTTAAGATGATTTTCAATTTCAAAAAATTTTAAATTATTAAAAGCTCAGCCTAACATGCGTTACTTGCCCTCTAAATGTGATATTAATCAATCTCCACTTAAGGATCTAATTCTTCTCACACTTCAAGATAATGAGCTCAGCTTTCTAGGTGTGTGATTGCCTAAAATTCAAAACCACAAAGTCATCTATAAGACAAATTAAAAACCCCTGGAATATATATTTCAGTTTTTGTAGTGTAAAAGTGAGGAGGACCTTATATGAGAGGTAGGGTGAATTATTGACCGTTTTTCATAAATTTTTTTGGACCGATTTTGGTTCATATAAAACATGTTTACATCGAATATCAATTCCCGACACTTTCCACATTAAATTCGGTAGGATGATTTACGTTCCTATAAAAGTTTCTTAGGTTTTGTCGTTAAAGTAATTATCTGAAGGGGACCTTATATGGGGGTAGGGATAATTAAGGACCGATCCACATAAAATTTGGTAGAGAGTATTTCGTAAGAGATTTACTTATGTCAAATTTCATTGCTATACTTGTATATTTAAGGCAGTATTGATCGTTAAAGTCGTTTTTTGAAGGGGACCTTATATGAGGGGTATGGTCAATTGTTGACCGATCCACATAAAATTTGGTAAAAATATTTTGACTTTCGTCACTATATTCGTATTTTTCATCCATTAATGAGCGTTTAAGTAATTTTTTGAAGAGGACCTTATATGGGGGGTAAGGTCAATTATAGACCGATTCACATAAAATTTAATTCTCTAAAATTTGGTAGAGAGATTTTGGCTCGTAAAAGACTTACTTATGTAAAATTCGTATTTTTAAGCTAGTAATGAGGGTTAATGTCATTTTCTGAAGGGAACCTTATAAGGTGGGTAGGGTCGATTATTGACCGATCCATATAAAATTTGGTAGAGAGATTTTCACTCGCTTGAAACTAAAGTGTTTCTAATTTCATCGCTATATTCTAATTTTTTAGCCAGTAATGAAAGTTATAGCCATTTTCTGAAGGGGACCTTATATGGAGGCCGATTGGGTCGAATATGGGCCCATCTTCATAAAATATGGGGGAGATATTTTAGTTACCCAAAAACTTGTTTACGTTGAATTTCGTTGCTTAACTATAATTTTGAAGCATGTTATAAGAGTTAAAGTCATTTTCTGAAGGGGAGCTTATATTGGAATTTCGTTGCATTGCTGTCAATTTGTGCAAAATTTAAGCTCTTTAGCTTTTCTCGTTCGGACTCTATCGTGCTTTCAACAGACAGACGGACTGACGGACAGACGGACGAACATGGCTAGATCGTCTTAGAATTTAATAAGGACCCAAAATATGTATACTTTTGTGGGTCTGTGACCAATATTTCGATGTGTTACAAACGGAATGACAAAAACAATATACCCCCCCCCATATTTTTTGATGGTGAATATAAAAACAACTGCACATTGGCCTTAGTCTTATTGGGCCTTAAAAGAGAACTACAATTCTGATTTTGTGGGTTAATAAAATATTCCTCACTCTTACCTGCATTTTCTCAATGTCTGATTACTTTTTATCCTAACGATAAATTGACAGTTTTTATACAAAAATTATTTTACCGGCATTATATCTACCGGATAAACGATAATCGCAGGTTGAGACAATGACCCTAGCTCCTCTAAAAACGTACGTGCCTCATTTAGCCCATTCCCTCCTTCCATGCTGTAAGATTTTATAAAATGTGCGTGGAATTGCAATTGTTGTGCAAAATGCAACAGCATAAACGCAAATATAGTTTAATTTTGTCCAATGATTTCCAAAGAACTTGAATAATCAACTACAAATAAAGCTTTATGTTATGCTGCAGAATATTGAAATGTTTTCACAACTTGTTGTTTTCCTGTTGTATGTTGTGGCTGTTGTTAAACAAAGATCACGTGGCATTTAATAGGCGTCAGAATGTACAAACAGTTTTTATTTGTTGTATTTGTAGCTGCTCGACAGGCCAGCAAAAACACTACGTTATATGGTGATGCTGCATTCAATATCCTTGTTAGATTGCGTGGTTAGTAAGCATTCATCAATTGGCGATGATACACTTTCAAAGTTACATTTTTTTGCGCTGCAGATTTTAGTTTTGTTTTGCTGACAATAAAAATGCGTTAACGTTTTTACACATAAATGCTTAAGCATTTCTTTTTACTACCACACAATTCAGGCATATTTTCATTTCATTCATTTATTCACAACCAGTCACAGTGTCAGTCAGCTAGAATGACTGCTATGGAGAACTTACACATATGCAATTCATACAGAAGCTCAAATGAAAACAAATTAAAAATTTACTTTTATTGAGAATTTCTGCGTGTGTTTATGTTTTTTTTTTTTTTGTGGCTTTAGGGTTTAACAAGTCTTTGGCATCAGCTTGATATTTATTCACATACGGTAGGAAAATGTGGCATAATTAAAACAAGTGTTTCAATGTTGCTCGTTGCAACTCTAACAAGTTTGTTTGGCATCATTTTAATAAAGTGGTGACAAGATTTTTATTTGTTAGCAACTTTTTTTTTTGGTTGTTTTCTTCTTTTTTTTGAAGCTGAGATATTAAAATTAAGGTAGTTGTTAAATATTTTCGTTTTTTAAATTTCTTGGGATTTTTTAATAAAACATTTTTTGTGGTTTCTTTAAAGCACAATTACTGATGATTAATGTGGTCAAGTGTTGAGTGGCTTCATCTTCATTTTACAAATTATGGTTGTTTACTATAGCCAGTCTTTGTTATAATTCTTCAAATTAGTTTTAAACATTAGGCGTTTTTTTGTTCAAACAATTGCTGCCTTTTGTTTCCTTTGTTAATGCTTTGATTTTACAGAATCATCAAGCTTTATTTATTAACATGACGGACTGGTTTAATGCTTTGATAGTGGGTTGCATCGCCACTTGTCTGATGCATTTGCCGCACAAAAGTTCAATCAACTTTTGTTAGGAGGATATTAAATGAATAAGAAAATGTACAACTTTTTTATTTAAAAATCAGTTTTTTCAAAGAATATTTTAGAAAAGCTACCAAGAATGGTTACAAAGCCCGTTATTAATTAGCTCATCAAATTTTATTTCGTATCGTAGTAATAAAAAGTGACGTTTTTTGTTACAAAAATTTTTGCATCCTAATGGAAGTCTTTATTTTCAAATTCCTTAAAAGGAAGGAAAGGAAATTTACTGGCAAGGACCAAGGACTTAACTGAAGCTTAGGTTAAAGAGTGGTTAAACTTAAATACACTAAATAATAACATTCCGATGAAAATTCATACTTTGAGGTTAAAGAAGAACAAATTCTAATAAAAAGTCACCTTTTTAATGAAAAATCAGATTTCTAGTTTAATTGTATAAATCTATTTTTTTAAATATGTAGAGAAATTTCTAATTTCTTATAAAATATTTCTTTGATTGAAAACTTAATTATTTAGTTCGACTTTACATTAAAAATTAAATTATCTATTGAAAATTCGTATTCTAATAAAACAAATTTTTTTTTATAGAAAATTTGTTTTTTTTTTATAGAAAATTTGATTTTCTGTTGAAAATCTATTTTCTATTGGAAATTACATTTTATATTGGAAACTAGATTTTCTGTTGAAAATTTCATTTTTTATTGAAAGTTAAATTTTTCCATTAAAAATTTATTTTTCCATCAAAAATTATACTTTTATTGAAAATTAGATTTTTCATTACAAATTCGATTTTTTATTGGAAATTCATATTTTTATCCATTTATTTTTTTAATTAGATTTTCCATTACAAATTCTATCTCTTATTGAAAATTAAAATTTCTATTTAAAATACAATATTTCTATTGAAAATTAGATTTTAAATAAAAAATTTTAATTTCTATTGAAAATTCAAATTTTAAATAAAAAAATATTAATTTCTATTGAAAATTCAAATTTCTATTGAAAATTCAAATTTCCAATGAAAATAAGATTTTTATAAAAGTTCAGTTTTCTATTGAAAACTCGATTTTCCACTGAAAATTAGATTTACTACTGAAGGTGCGATTTTCTATTGAAAATTAGATTTTTTATAAGCAATTTTAATTTCTATCGAAATTTAGATTTTTATTGAAAATTCGTATTTCTATTGAAAAAAAAATTTAAAATCGCGGTTTTATTAATATTTCTATTCATAACACAATTTTCTATTGAAAATTAGATTTTTTATAAAAAATTTATTATAAAAAATTTCTATCGAAATTTAGATTTTTATTGAAAATTCGAATTTCTATCAAAAAAAAAAATAAAATCGCGGTTTTATTAATATTTCTATTCATAACACGATTTTCTATTGTAAATTATATTTTTTTTATAAAAAATTTTTATGCAAAAATCGATTTTCTATTAACTACTGATCGAAAATCGAGTTTTTATTAAAATTTCTATTCATAGCAAATTTTTTGCGAAGGATCAATTTTCTAGAGAAACTTCGATGACTTTTGAACTCGTTATTGTATCATAATTCACGCCAAAGGAGGAAATTAAGAACTTTTAAGTTGGTACGAAATATTTTATTTTAAAAATTTCTGAAATAGCAGTGATTTGCTAAAATTTTCTCAAAGCGAAAAGTTCCATTCAGTCATGGAAAGATACATGCTTCTTTATTGGGCTATGTATTAGGTATTTCACAAGAAAATCATATTTTCTAATGATCAAGCTAAATTGTCGCATGTGAATGCGTGAAGTGATTTGCGAGACATACAGCGATCACTACAGAAGCCACGTGGAACTAGTATGAACTCGAGCGCTATGAGGATAAAATTGGAAGGCACTAGAATATACCCGTCTTAGACATTATTCTTTAGGGTTACATTAAATTGAAGGTCTATTCCAACAATGTTAGAAGAGCTGATTTCTGTCAATGAAAACAAAATTCCTGGTATTTCGCTCAATTTGGAACCGGGGCATTCGCTTCTAGATTTCACATCTGAACAACGTCGTATCTCATACATAATGGCATCGATTATATTTTTATACGAAATATAATAATAATTTCCTACGTGACATACATATGTACATCATTATCATCGCTACGTGACATATGGTGACCGCACTATTATTTGTTAAGTGAACTTATCTATTGACATCCAAGGTCGTGCGATTTGACACATCTCGATTATTTTCTATTGGATCACGTGAAGCCATAGTTTATGCTGATAAACAGCAACAATTGACGTCTTGGAGGCCAACATTGTTCATCTTATCGGCCGCATACAAATTGGCCCAAAATTGGACGCCCAGGATATGCTTCGTCAACACGGAGGAAAAGAAAATATACACTCCTGGTACCAAATTGACACCAAGTTTTTCAATAACATCCGTTGTCAAGTATATACATACATACAACAACAACATGTAATGTAGACCACGCAACTTTGTCAACATTGCAACAATTCGTTGTCGCAATCTAAACTAATCTAAAGTTAATAAACGTGGTAAACTCAAAATGCGTTGTAAATAGTGAGCTTACCACGTTTTTAACATTTAGACAACGGATGTGCATAAAGTTTAGATTGCGACAACGAATTGTTGCAATGTTGACAAAGTTGCGTGGTCTACACTACATGTTTTTGTTGTATGTATGTATATACTTGACAACGGATGTTATTGAAAAATTTGGTATGAATTTGGTACCAGGCGTGTATATTTTTTTTTCCTCTGTGAAGTTGTATGCTAGAAATTATTTTTAAATGTTTATGTCACGTATTAATTGATGTTATTTTTGACAAATTAAAGTTTTATCGGACTTAAAAAAAAACACCCGGTATTTATATCAATTTAAATTTCCAAAGCATTACAAGTAAAAACAAAATGAACAATATTTCCGCACATTTCATTAACAGTTACTGTTTAACCGTTACAAAAAAGACAATACAATTTTATATAAAAAATCACCTAAAACACCCAACAATTTTAAAATTTCTTACACCAAAATTATAAGCAAACTGCTTTAAATTAAGTATTTGGCGTGTTTTTGCGTTATATGTGCTTAAAACAAACAAAAGATCAAATCAATGTTTTTAATTTGATAATTTTAATGAAATTAAAACGGTACATTTTAAATAAATATTTTCATTACATATGTATTCTGTATTAACTCATATAAAACTATAGTACAACCATGACCATGGCACATGCGTGCGTTAGTCCTGGCCCCTCAGCCACCACACATCATCATCATTACGCATCCGTACACATGCCTAAATACCCATTAAACTTTAAAACTTAAAACAACAAGCAAGCGTGGTTAAGCTCAATAAAATTGGTGATTTTTCAAATGATATCAAATGCAAACAGAATTTTGAAATAAACAACAGAAATTGAGTCTGAAAGGAATTATGATTTTGTTGCAAAAATAACAGAAATTTGAAGGAGCATTGAATGAAAAGAAAAAAAAAACAACGAAATATTTAAAACTTACAAAGCATCACTTAAATGAACACTTGGCTTATCGGGTGTGTATTTTGGCATCTTAACGTTAAGAGGAACGACTTGAGTGGAGAATTAATGAAATAAGTGTTGTATACAAAGACAGACCACGGTAAAATTTCACAAATTATTAATTAATTAACTTCAACTGAATCAGTAGTGATTTCAGTTGTCTTTGGTCTAGTGGAACTTTCAATTTAATCAACTATGTTCTAATTTCTGAAAAGAAAACAATATAACAATACCAATGATTTCATAAAAACATATCCGTGCACCTTCTTTCCCTGAAGCTTAACATTGTAGTTATGACGAGATCATAAATGGGATAAAATCCCAGTGAGAGAATTAAAAGCGAAGGGATAAAATTGAATTGAAGTGAAAAGAAGGGGTAGTTTTGCAACCAAACAATCCCTAGTGTTGATGACCAGTGAATGTGTAAGAATTGCTGCTGTTGTTGCTGTGAATCTACAACAATGCAACATATTGGTGCAGCAGTGCAATAACCAACATTCAAAGTAAAAACCAACTGACATTGATAATAATATGGCGCGTTAAATTTAATCTTCTTAAGAACTCAACTTAAATCAAGGAAAAAAAACTGAAAGAATAAAATACAACAACAAAAGACCTGCAACATATCATCAGAGTATTAAAAATCTCAAGGTAGAGTAGTAGAGCATAGTAAGTAAAGTCTTATAAGTAGTGTTGGCATCACTCTGCATCATTATCAACTAAGAAATTCCTCCCAATGTATGGCGCATGTGTACGCGTGGCTGTGTGCTTTGGATTTGTATTTGTATTTTTCTCCATAGTCATTTTGCTAATGTTGCTGTTGCAGCTAACGTTGCAAAAAAAATCTTTAAAAATTATATAAAATTTCTGAAATCATATTTTCTTTTAAAGTAGAACTCTTCACTGCGGGAGCACATCATAAAATAAGAAACGGCTTCTTTTACAGCAGCCAGACGGTAAGTGAGAGCACGTTAACAGCCCATGCATTAAGTCCACCATAATAATAGCAAGAAAGCCAGTAACAACAAAAGTAAAAAATATAATAAAACTGTTTACAGTGATGATAGTTAGAGTAGACAAACATATATCCCTTATAGAATCTTGGGAATACTAACTAGGGTTGCCAAAGTGATATTTTTTAATTTTTTTTTCAAACCCACAAATCAAGGGTTTACAAAATTAAACCTTTCTAATAGAGTTTGTAAATTTATAGATTTCAAATGATAATTCCCAAAGATCCAAATGTCACTCTAACTTCCAAGGGATGAGAGATCATTGTACTCTTTAAATGACAGAAGCTTCAAGGAAATGTTTTGCTTTGCATAATATCTTCGCCCATATATGTACCTTTATTCTTCATTCATTACTATATTCACCGATTTTTTCTCGTAAAATAACTACACTGTATTTTCTCAAAATCAACTATTGTGAAGTTTATGTACCAAATATTTAAACAGATAATACAAAGAAAGATAATGGATTTTTTGTCCATTAATCACGGTAGTAAATTTTTGTGAATTCAACTATTGTGAATTCTCAAAGTAAAGAAAAACAAGTGAGAGTGTTATATTCGTCTGTGCCGAATTTCATATACCCACCATCAAACCGTATGCCGTAAAAAGAATGCTCCCCTATAAACATCAGGGTAATATTAGTCATAAAATTTACCTAAGAGCGTCTTATACTGTTTTCCATACATTTTTAGACCGATTTTGGTTCATACAAAACATGTTTACATCGAATATCACTTCCCAACACTTTCCGTATGAAATTCGGTACAAAGATTTACGTTCCTATAAATGTTTCTTAGGTTTTGGCTTGTAAGAAACTTACTTATGCCATATTTCATCTCTAAACTCGTTCTTTTAAGCCAGTAATGAACATTAAAGTAATTATCTGAAGGGTACCTTATATGTTGGGTAGGGTCAATTATGGACCGATCTACATAAAATTTTATAATTTTCGAAAACACAATTTTTTATTCAAAAAATACCCTTTTTTGTAAAAAATATTCGAAAAAATCTCCTTTTATAGAGAATGTTTGATTTTTTTCTCTTTCTAGAGGTTGAAATATTCCGAATCTTTTAACAAAACAACTCCATTTTCATATTTTGACTCTAACAAATCCCATCATTTGGCTGGCAGCTCTACAAATACATTAAAATAGTAGTAACTTCTTTTTTAATTACACTCAAAAAAAAAACTGGTGTATTTTACACAACAGGGAGTGTATTTCTGTGTTGTAAAATCATAATCATCATTATCGTCTTACTCAACAACATCATCAGTCGTTGTGAAAAGAATCGTATTTCACAGTTCCACAATGCAGTTTCTCATGCATTCGATTTACTGGTGAGATTATTTGGGCTAAAGAATTGGTGGCTCTTGTGGAAAGCATTTTGCCATTAAAAAAAATCAACAGCCAACAATCATCAGTAAAATCAGTGTGTTGATGATTTTGGCATTAATTTATGAGTGCGTTTAATTTAAGAGAATGTTATGCATCATTCCAAAGAAAACATTGAAAAGCAACATCTTAGATGGTCAGTCAGTCAGACAGGACAGACAGACAGACAGACAGACAGACAGACAGTTAGTAAAAAGTATTAACATGTTGGTTGCTGCATTTTTACTGCTTGCCAACCAAAGTCACTTCTACTCGTCAATTCTACTCAATGTCTTTGATTCTATCTTAATATGACGTTGAACTGTCTTGTATCATTTGATGATTTGCTTGTTTAATTTCTGTTAAATTTCCTTAAGACTTGCAAGTCGTATAAACAAAGATCGTTTCATGTGATGTTTACGACATTTATGCCACATTTAATTGTTGCAGTTGCCGTTTCTTTTACTTTTTTTGTTAGATGGAAACAACACAACAACATACTACGATGTTGTTTCACATTTTGTCCAGAACCCAGAGATTTGTGCTGTCAGCATAGTTTTAAAGCAGTGGTGCTCAAACACATACTACCATAGACTACCATAGTTTTATTTGTGTTGGTAAAGCAGCAGAGAACAGAATTCAATTCAAAATAAAAGTATACTAATAAAATGACTACAAACTATAAAATATATGCTAACTGTCAAATATTTATTATAGATTTTGACAGCCAGCGTATAGCAACGTCTATATATAAAAAACTATCAACTGTTCTCCCATGTTCTCCTACATTAATTCGGCTTTCTCAAAATTTTGTTGTTGTATTTCTGTGTGTATTTTAAAAACGTCGCGCACAGACCTTGCTTTGACAAGTGCTGATCAGCAACTGATTTGATTTTGTTTTTCAAGTTGAGAGCAAACCAACTGATATTGCTCATTATAAAAAGAAGAAGAATTAAACTTATAGTGTATGTGTATCAACTTAGCGTCAGCAGAATTTTCTTACCCTATCACGCGTGTTATGACACGGCCATATTGAGCTTCTCTGTTTTAAAGTCACATTACAGGATATTGAAGTATGTATCACAAAGTAAGTATTTGTGGTGGCCTTAAAAAGCTGACTGCTGCGGTTGGGGTATGTCTTACCGAGTGTATGTTTGATGACCGATAATTAGCATGTGTTTTGACATTAAGAATTAAAGCTTTAAGTGTTGATTTTATTAGTTTTGTTTCGAAGATTTGTTCTTGGTGTGGTTCTACTTAATTCTGCATACAGCAACAAACAACATTGTGACTGTAGCTGTCATCGTACACATTAATGGTTTTAGCCACAGCAGATAAACTGTTAATCTGCATAAAATTTTCTTGACTTTTATAACATTTCCGGATTTAATGATTTAATTGATTTAATGACTTCTTGGATTTCTATAAAGTCTTCTATTTACATAGTTAGTTCGTTAGTTAATGAAGATGGATAGAAAAGAAAAACGTATACGATTTAAGGCAGATTAAATGATTGACACATTTACAGAAAAAGAAATCTCATGGGATTTTGTGAAAATATATTGTGAAGCAATAAAGTATAGAATTTGTAATAAAAATGTTAATTGTTTTCTATATAACTAAATTTTTAATCAAGGCTAAAATTAGCTTATGAGAAAAACCAAAGGCTTGTTTGTTATAAGAGCGAAGCAAATATGGCCTTGAATTAGTAAAATATTTTTTAAAAAGATTTTAACAAATTCCCTCTTTTTATATAAACTTTTCAATAAATTCTCTTTTTAAAAAAAATTTTCGAAAAATTTAATTTTTGTATAAAATTTTCGAAAAATTCTCTTTTTCTAAAAATTTTCCATAAATTCTCTTTATCTAGAAAATTTATAGTGAATTCTCTATTTTTTCAATTAATTCTCTTTTTCTAGAAAATTTTTGATAGATTCTCTTTTTTTAGAAAATTTTCGATAAATTCTCTTTTTATAATTTTTCATAAAATTCTCATTCTATAATTTTTGATAAAATTCTATTTTCGTAGAAAATTTTCGGAAAACTCCCTTTTTATAAGAAATTTTAGAAAAATTCTTTAAATATTTTGCAAATATTATATAGAAAATTTTTTTATCGAAAATTTTCTTTTTATGGAAAATTTTCGAAAAATGCTCCTTTTTATAGAAAATTATCGAAAATTCTCCTTTTATAGAAAATTTTTGAAAAATTCTCCCTTTATAGATAATTTTCGATAAAAATCTCTTTTTATAATTTTTGATAAAATTTTATTTTCGTAGAAAATTGCCGAAAAATTATCGATAAATTCTCTTTCTATAATTTTTTATAAAATTCTTTTTTCGTAGAATATTTTCGAAGAACTTTCTGTTTATAGAAAATTTTAGAAAAATTCTCCCTTTATAGATAATTTTTTTATAAACATCTCTTCATGAAAAATTTTCCAAATATTATATAGAACTTTTTTTTTATCAAAAATTTTCTTTTTATGGAAAATTTTCGAAAAATGCTCCTTTAGAAAATTATCGCAAATTATCGTTTTACAGAATATTTTCGAAAAATTCGCTTTTTTATAAAAAATGTAAAAAACGCTTTTTTAGAATATTTTCTAAAAATTCTCTTTTGATAAAAAATTTTTGGAAAAATTCACTTTCTATAGAAAATTTTTTAATATAGAAAATTTTTAAAAATTCTCTTTTTATAGAATATTATCAAAATTTCTTTTTTTATGGAAAATTATTGAAAAATTCTATTTTTACAGAAATTTTTTGAAAAAGTCTCTTTTTTAAACAAGATTTTCGAAAAATTCTCTTATTAAACACAATTTTCAAAAAATTCTCTATTGTGGAAAAAATCTATTTTTCTACGAAAAAAATGTTATAAGAAATTGTGTTTTCTATAAAAAAAAATATTAAATAAACTTCTTTTTTTGTAGAAAATTTTTAATAAAATTTTTCTTTTTTTAAGGAAATAATCAATAAAATTCACTACTTTCCTTAAAAAAAAAAATTCTTTTAATGAAAAATTAAAGAAAAAAAAAAACATTTTTTAATTAAAAATTTTTGCAAAATTATAAATATACAGAAAATTTTAAATTTTCCTGTATACGATTTGTAGAACAAAATTGCAAAATTTCCCTTTTGTGGATAATTTTTAAAAGATTTTCTTTTATAGAAAATTTTCAAAAATTATCTTTATTTTATAAAAAAATTATTAATTAATAAAACAATAATTATATATAGAAAAATATCGAAAATTTCTCCTTTTTTAGGATTTTAAAAAATTATCTTTTTAATAGAAAATTCTCGTTTTTAATAGAAAACTTTTAATTATGACGAGAAGGGGATGACAGTTTTCTATATTATTTAGTTATGTACTTTTACCCTAAATTTTCCTCACACCGTTTCCTTTCAACAATTTAAGCAATGAGAAAGCTACTGATTAAAAATTATTGGGACCCAATTGACAATTCGTATAATTCATGACCATAAATTTTACAAAAACATGAACGAATACAATAATAAATTTATGCATTTATGTGCAATATAAATATATGAATATTTTGCATGATTTTAACATAAACAAAGCCAGTGATTATCTGAAAAAGGTCGCCCCGAGGGTCCCACGCGAAACAAATATACAATATTAATAAACAAAAAAAAAAAAAAGAAAACAGGACAAGTTAAAAAACAGTAGCCTTTACAATTGATGTACAGATACAATAATTTGCAGAATATTCATTCATACATTTTAATCGATGGCAATATTCAATTTGTAATTGTAAATTTAAAAAAAAAAAACACAGATAAACAAGAAAAAAATACTTGTAAAAAAGAAGGCGTAGAGTGGGTTTTACGTACACCAAAACAAAAACCATATAGATAAAAAATACAAGGAATAACAAGGAAAAAAAGACCAATGGGCATTTAAACGTTAATCATGTCACACAGGAAATAAAAAATGCTACTACTATCAACTTATGGTAAATGTGCCCGTGTGGGTTTTTGGTCAGAAAAAAAACTTGGAGTTTCAAATAAGACAACAACAAGGTGGTAATTAATGAAGGGATACAATGAAAATGATTAATGACTAAAACCAGAAGAAATTTTTTGACCAAGGAAACAAAGAAAAACGTTCAAGTTTGGCGCCATTTATAGGAGAAATAAGAGTTAAAACAAGCATTCTGAAATACAAAATTGTAAGTCAAATTTTTCGTTAATTTTAAAACATAAATTTTAAATACTTGAGGCTAAACAATGATTTTGTTAAAAAGAATTTATATTTAAAATACTACTCCCCAAAACCACAGGAGTTTATGTTTAATGAACTCTTTTTCTTGTACAAATGTGTCTGGTTATGAGTTTATGAACAGGAACTGCCAATACTTGACAAATTCAAGTGGAAACCTTGAAAGTGTTTATTCAATAGTGGTTACAACTGGGCAAAAAATATTTATTACTAAAGCCTTCTTAACTTCTACTGCTGCTACTACTTCTTCAGAATCTTTTATCTACCACTTTTGCAACAACATTAAATTGACACTGTGGCAACAACAAGTAGCTAAGCTTTTTTTTTATAAAGTGCTCGGTTGGTTTCTTTGTGTGGATTTTTTTTTTAAGATTTTCTACTCAAGTTTTATTTCTTTTGACTTTACAAAATTATTATTACAAGTGTTATGAACAACATTTTTGTGTTATTAAAAATATATAATTCATTTCTGGATGTCGAATGTTTTTGTTAAGGCCTGTAGGCGAATTCAATAAAAACAACACTTGAACTCTTGTCGTTTTATTTGGAATTTTTTTCACGGCGTTTTTTTCCACAAAAGTAAAAAATTAAATACAAGAAACAGTAGCAACAATAAACATTGAAAAAGTATTTATAAAACACTTACCGACAAAGTAATTCTTGAAATTTTTAAAGTCCGTCACAAAATTATTGATCTGCAAGAATACGAAAAAAAAGTGAAATTAATTTTTTCTAAATTTGAAAATAATAAATACTAAGAATTATTTGCTAAACCTCAAACTCAGAGACGTAAACTAAGCGTATGAGTCACTCCAACCCCCTGCTGATAAAACTTTTTTAAACTTTGCCAGTTAAATTACTATATCGCTATCTTAAAATCTAGAGTCGTACATCTCTGTTTAATAAATTGCTGACAAAATTTATGACATGTGTCACACAAGCTCTTCACATGATAACTTAACTACTGTGTAAATTATTGTTGCCTCAGAAAAGTGAAACTTTTTTTATTTCATTCATTATTGTCTTAAATTCTACAAGTTTTATTTAATCGTTTTTTTTTTTAAAAAACAAAAACAATTATGTCAGCAAGTTAATCACTAATTTCAAGTGCAAGTGTTGAACTTGTATTACACCCCGGGGGAAACTTTAAGAACCAGAACTTTTTGTTCTGTACGTACCAAGCAAGAATAGGGAGTAATTAATGGTCAATAATTTAGCGTATTTTTAAGCGTTTTCTTGAGTAAGGAATGGATTAATGCGACATTTGTTATACCTTATCTCCTCCCTATTGGAACCTTATCGTGCAGACAGACATTGTATGTAAGTAGATCGTTTTATAATTTAACTAGCTGAACACGGTCCCCATTACTCTACTTATCTGCGCCCTATTTGTACCCGAGCTTTTGACAAACAGACATTCGTATGAAAGTATACCATTTTATATTTTTGCTAATTGCTCCGCGTTACCGGATCTAATTTTGCACTATATTTCTCTTTCAGTGAAGATCTAAGTATTCTTATAATTTAAAAGTTTTCAGAGGTGTAATTAACTAAAATTTAAAACTCTGGCAACATCTAACGGACAACTTCATTAAAAACTTCACAGAAACTCATCTCACGACCCCTGGAACATACATATATGTAGTTGCAATTTTGTTGTTGCTACAATTCGACTTCGGTTTATAAAGCTATCGCCGAGTATGACACGGATCGCTCCGGAGCAAAGATTCGGTTGTCGTGATAATTTGCAATTTTATTCTATTAGGTGCTATAGTTCCTGATTATATCGATTATTACATGAATGAAAATATAAATATTTACTTACCCTCTTTTAAACACAAATATTACATTTTTATCCTCCATCAAAAAGACATATTTAAATAAAAGTTAAAGAAATTTTATATGCAGAAAATTTTTAATTAAATAAAAATACTGTAATTAATATTAGTTAAGTAATCAAAAAAATAAATTAGAACAAACTACAAATTAAATTTGTCTTAGATTTTAGGAAAATTTTTACATTAAGTCTCAGCTGAATAATATCTTTAAAAAATGGTTGAAATCAATCTGACAAAACTTAATCTTGTTGCGTTTTGAGCAATTTACCGCGGTTAATAATGTAGTATGTTCCCCGTAAAATTTCGTGGTATGTTGTCTGTTTCAAATTACATCTTAATACCAATTTCTATTAGTCTTATCTACGTAAATTTTAAATAATTTTTGGGAAGGACATCGCTTAATTTAAAGCAATTTTCTTGAAAAAAAATGTAAAAACGGTTAGACTGAAAGAATGAAATATATACAGCCAGCTCTAAAAATAGGTGAAACAGAACTATGAACAAAATTTATTTTTAATTTTGTAAAAAATTAAAATCAGTATAGGAATTATGAGAATAAAATGTTCATTCCAGACGGACAAGTTAAGTTCTAGACGGACTAGAAATTTTTGTTATTGAATTGGGAAAATACATGGACCCATTCTATATAGTTCAAACTCAACAATTTTGTAAAAACTCTATAACCAAAATAGGTGTTATGAAAACAAAATATTCCTTCCAGGCGGACGGATACGTTATAAACGACAGACGGAGCAGTGATTTTTGTTTTTGGATTGGGAAAACAACTTTTGTAAACATTCTAAGTATATCAGAATACGTGCTATGAGAACCAAATGTTCATTCCAGACAGAGAGAAAAGTTATAAATCACAGACGGACTAGACATTTTTGTGTTTGAATTGGGAAAATACATTGAGCCATTTTATTTAATTCAAACTCAACAAATTTTGTGAAAATTCTATATCAGAATGGGGTTATAAAAAATATTTTCATTCCAAATGGACTGATAAGTAATAAACCACAGACGGACTGGACTGATGTACAGATTGAGCTACAGACGGACTAGACTATCAGACAAACAGACAGACGGATTTACAGAAAGGCAGACAAACGGACATACATATAAACTTAGAAACAAAATGACAAATATGATACTGGCATTTAGATTTGTGAAAAATATTTTCATTTGGCTCAAATTTAAAAACTTTTCTAATCAATTTAGAAATTTCTGCAGACTAATACTTATTAAGATCAGGATAAGTATTATAAGAACAAAATGTTCATTCCAGACGGACAGATACGTTATAAATCACAGACGGACTAAACATTCCTGTTTTTTGATTGAGAAAATACATGGATCCTTTTTATTTAGTTCAAACTCAACAAATTTTTGTAAAAATTCTATATCAGAATGGGTATTATGAGAATAATATTTTCATTCCAGACGGATAGACAAATTATAACCCAAAGACGGACTGGACTGATATATAGATTGAGCTACAAATAGACACATTTGACGGACCAACATAAATTTGTATATTACAGACGGACTAGACTATAAGACAAACCGACAGACGGGTTAACAGAAAGACAGACAAACATACATGGACTCAGAAAGAAAACGACAACTATGTTATACAGACATTTTTGTTTTTGAATTGGGAAAATACATGGACCCATTTTATTTAGTCCAAACTCAACAACTTTTGTAAACATTCTATGTATTATTTGTAAATCTCAGACGGAGTAGACATTTTTGAATTTGGAAAATACTTGGACCCATTTTATTTAGTCCATACTCAACAACTTTTGCAAATATTCTTTATCAGAATAGGTGCTAATGAGAACCAAATGTTCATTACAGACAGACAGAAAAGTTATAAATCACAGACGGACTAGACATTTTTATATTTGAATTGGAAAAATAAATGGATCCATTTTATTTAGTTCAATCTCAACAACTTTTGTAAAAATTCTACATCAGAATGGGTGTTATGAAACCAATATTTTCATTCCAAATGGACAGATATGTTATAAACCACAGACGGACTGGACTGATATACAGATTGAGCTACAGACACATCGACGAACCAGCTAAGATTTTTACATTACAGGCGGACTAGACTATTAGACAAACAGACAGGCAATCAGACAAACTCAGAAACAAAATGACAAATATGATACTGGCATTTAGATTTGTGAAAAATATATTCATTTGGCTCAAATTCAAAAAGATTTTCTAATCAGTTTAGAAAATTCTGTAGTCAGACAGACATGTATAAAGCAGATAAAGCATTAGACAAAAAAGTCCATCTGTTTAGACTGGCTAATACTTATAGAGATCAGGATAGGTATTATAAGAACAAAATGTTCATTCCAGACGGACAGATAAGTTGTAAATCACAGACGGACTAGACATTCCTGTTTTTTGATTGAGAAAATACATGGATCCATTTTATTTAGTTCCAACTCAACAAATTTTTTGAAAATTCTATATCAGAATGTGTGTTATGAGAAAAAATATATTTTCATTCCGGACGGATAGATAAGTTATAACCCAAAGACGGACTGGACTGATATACAGATTTAGCTACAAATAGACCATGACGGACCAACATAAATTTTTAAATTAGAGATGGACTAGACTATCAGACAAACAAAAAAAAGGATTAACTAAAATACAGAGAAACGGACATATAGACTTAGAAACAAAATTACAAACATGCTGGCATTCAAAATGACAAATATGCTGCCAATCAGAGACTGGCATTAAGACAAAAAAGCAGGCAATATTTGTAAAAAAGATTTCGGATTAGAGAAAAATATGAGCCTATTTCATTTGCATCAAATTCAAAAACTTTTCTAATACATTTAGAAAATTCTGCAGTCGGTAAAAAGCATATAAAGCATCAGACAAAAAGAGCAAACAGATGGACTGGCTAACAGTTATTGAGATCAGGATAAGTATTATGAGAACAAAATGTTCAGTCTAGACGGACTAGACATTTTTGTTTTCGAATTGGGAAAATATATGGATCCATTTTAGTTAGTTCAAAATCAACAAATTTTGTGAAAATTCTATATCAGAATAGGTGTTATGAGAAAAATATTTTCATTCTAGACGGATAGATAAATTACAACCAACAGACGGACTGGACTGATCTACAGATTTAGCTACAAATGGACACATTTGATGGACCAACATAAATTTGTATATTACAGACGTACTAGGCTATAAAACAAAATGACAGATGGGTTAGCTGAAAGACAGACATACATTCATTGACATATAACATACATACATGGACTCAGAAAGAAGACGACAACAATGTTATATAATCAGATGCTGACATAAAGACGGAAAGACAGACAATATTATTAAATCAAAACGCAAGATTGGCGATTTCTGAAAAAATATGGGTCCATTTCATTTCGCTAAAATTCAAAAACATTTCTAATAAATATAGAAAATTCTATAGCCGGACAGACAATTATAAAGCAGATAAAGCTTCAGACAAAAACAGATGGACTAGGTTTTTATTTATTACTGAGAAATTAGAATGTCGAATATATGACAAATAGTCAAAGGACAGAAATATAGACAGACAATATGTATATAGAGAGTTTGATACATAATATACATACATATTTATATTGCTAAATCAAAACATATGAACAGTTTTTCCGAAAAACATTTGTATTTTGGACTTGAAAAAAACACTGAGACTAAGCATTTTTAAGAAATCTTGAACCGAGAATTAATTGTTATTTTCAAGTCTAATTATTATTAAAATTTTGATAAATAATAAATAATGCAAAACTTCTACTAATATTTTAAACAAATTAAATTAATTTTTTATACTATTTAATACGGTTTATTTGAATGACACTACAATCTGATTAATGTATTAACTTTTTAATACCGAATTTTTTAAATTTAAAAGAAAAATAAGTTTAGATAAAAAAATAAAATAAAAAAAGATAAAAAACCCGATTTCAACCAACTTTATTATTTTGTATTGCGAAGAATTTAAATTTAAAAATATTTATATTAAAAATGTTTATAATTAAATTTTGTTAATAAAAATTGTAACAGTTTTAGAATATTTTTTGAAGAAAATGGATTTTGGTGGAATTTGTAATGCGGACGATTTTAACCAATTTAAATATTTTGTATTAAAAAAAGTTACGGACTTAGATAAAAAGATGAAACGTTTAAGGCATATTTAAATAGACGGAAAAATTGAGAATTACTGACGGACCAAATACGGTAGCCTAATATAGTCGGACTAGTTCAGAAATTCATACAAACATACCATTTCAGACGTGCGGATATATCGAACGTATCGTGACGGATTAAGAGTTAAGAATTTAAACAAACAAAGTGACTCAGACGGACTAATTAAAGCAGAATTGAAGCAATTTTAATTATTACAGAAATTTTAAAAATATACATACATATGTAGATTAAGTACGAACGGACTATAAATATTGAATCAATTGGATAAATTGAGACAATAGACGGACATAATTTTATTATTAACAAATATTTTAATTAAATAGTTTTATACCTACAATTTTAATTATATTTTCTTGCTACTTTTATTAATATAAAATAAATTTATTTACATTGGTAGATTGAGACGAAGTGATGGGTATAGCCTTACATTATCCAAACTAATAGAAATGGATTTATAAATCAGACAGACAGATTTCGAAGAACTAATAGATTAAAATGCATAGACATACATATTTATTGTTATAGAGACAGAAGTCGAATAATTAAACGGACTATTCTTGATTAATCGAGCAGACTGATCGCAAGCTATACATACTTAGAGTAGTTTAAAGAAATTGTCACAGCAGTACTATTTTAACAGATTTTAATTTATTTATAGATTAAATTGGACAAACTTAAACAACAAATGAAGATTGACAGACATATTAGAGTACCCGAACGGACTGACATTGAGATATACCGACCTATACGGATATACCGATAAATCTTACGGACCGATTGCAACGAGCTTGAAATTTATAAACAGATTGATACGGAATGGCAGACATCTGGAGATACATATTTATACAGACAGAATAATAATGTCAGACTTATAGAATTAAACGGACAAATTTAGATTTACAAATAGATCGGACAGAGAAATAGAAATCGTGTGAAAAAGGAAATAATTTTTTTCAGGAAAATGGATTTACATATATTTTTTATTAAAAATATTATAACAAATTTTAAGTATTTTGTTATATTTAAAAGTTATCAGACTGATTGAATTCAACGGATAATTTCGCAGGACACAGTTGTATAGAGTTTGAAACCTTTAAATATAATAGAAGGAGAAATTGTGTCAGCCGGACTAAACGTAAATGGGAAGTCTTTTTTAATACCTATCAAATTATGCAAAATTTAATTTTTTTTAATTAAAAAATTTTTATTTAAGAATTTTTAAAATATGAAAACTCATATTAATTATAAAAAAATTTATTGAAACTATGTACCTATTTCTAGATAGGTATATGTATGTACATATAATTTGTTTAAAATGTTATAGGTATAACAATTCTGCCTTATTTTTTTTTAATTTCATTAAAAATTCCTATTAAGTACGATTTTAATTAAAATTGTATAAAAATGTGAGTATTAAATTAAATGATAAAATTTTCATTAATTTTAAATAATTTAAAGATATTGCAATATGTTCATCAAAAAAGTATACAAAATATTATTGATGGAGGATAAATAAAAAAAAAACTTTGCTCACAAAATGTTCTTAAAATTTAAACAATTACTCACACACACTTTCATACATACATCCACGAATGTAGGGTACATTTAGTAGTTTGCAAAAAAAATTAAATTTTTAGACCTATTAAACTTAAAAATAGTGCAAATGAATAGAAAACAACTAAATTTATAAGAAGATAATTTATTTGGGTAAAAACAATCAATTCTCATGCAATCCACACTTCTCTGCCCAATTATCAATCATTAAATAAAATCAACAATCTCTTTTAGGTAACAACAACAAATTCAAACCACTAACAAAAAAACACCAAACACAATAAAGAAGCAACAAGTACATACACGAGAGAATGCCTAAACATACCAACATTTGCCTCCCCCCTTACCCACTTAAACACAGCAGTAAACACAATTTTAATGTTTCCCTCACACTCTCTCTCTACCACTTCCTCATGAAGAGATGCTGAAATAAGTCATAAGCAGAAATCAGAAAGAAATAGAACAACAAAATTATTAAACAGTCTTCAACCAATACCTTCAAACAACTATTTCCCGCAAAAATTAACCCACCCACTGACTCACCAAACAGATGAACAGCCAAGAAACAAACAACAATACCATCAAACAACTATTTCCCGCAAAAATAAAACAATCCACCGACCCACCAAACAGACGAGCAGACAACAATCAAACCACTTACACAAACAACACCTTCAAACAACTATTTCCCGCAAAAATTAACCAGCCCACTGACTCACCAAACAGACGTGCAGCCAAGAAACACACAACAATTCCTTCAAACAACTATTTCCCGCAAAAATAAAACAACCCACCGACCCACCAAACAGACGAACTGCCAAAAAACAAACCACTTGCACAAACAACTATTTCCCGCAAAAATTAACCAACCCACTAACTGACCCACCAAACAGACGAACAGCCAACCAACTATTCTACTAAATGCAAAAACAAACAAGAAGTGACAAAAACTAACAAAAAACTAAAGTGAACAGCCAGCAGCAGCAATCAAATGACCTGACAAGAATTCTACTAAATTCCTTAAAAAAACACAAACAAATTTCGCACATATGTACATATTTTCCACAAAAACCTCCTCGTTACCACCTCACAAACTCAATACATCAAGAAAACCCTTCACTAACCAACAAACTTCTTATTAATATTCTGTCTGAACTTGCACTTGAAAAAAGCAACAAAAATATACTATTTAACTACAAACAAAATTGATAAAAAAACAGGCTAACAACAGCAGCAGAGCTGCAGCAAACAGCAATAGAAACCAAATACACACTATTTGCAGATTTTTTTTCAAACAGATGAACAACCAACAAACAACTTACACAAACAACAATACCTTCAAACAACTATATCCCGCAAAAATTAACCAACTCAACTCACTGACTCACTCACCAAACAGACGAACAGCCAACACACAAACAAACAACTATTTCGCGCAAAAATAAACCAACCCACCGACTCACCAAATAGACGAACAGCCAAGAAGCAAACCACTTACACAAACAACAATATCTTTAAACAACTATTTCCCGCAAAAATAAACCAACCCACTGACTGACCCACCAAACAGACGAACAATCAATAAACTATTCCACTAAATCCAAAAACAAAAAAGAAGTGACAAAAACTACTAAAAAAAGTAAAATAAGAAGCCAGCTGCGACAATCAAATGACCTGACAAAAATCTTAACTCTGCCCACTCCTCACTGGCTGAAAAAAAACACCAACAAATACTTTTTCTTACTACTATTAAGCAGCAAATTGTACAATATTAATCCAAGCAGCGCTGCTTTTATACCAACAAGAATTATTCTACTAAACTCCTCAAAAACACAAACAAATTTCCCACATAAATTTTATGAACAAAAACTTCCTCCTTGCACTTGAAAAAAAACAAAAACAAAAATGTACTAAGAACAAGTGCAGCAGAGAACTACATAAAAGCAGAGCCGATAGCAGAGCTGCAGCAAACAATATAAAAACTAAATTTGCATAATAAACACTATTTGCACATTTTTTTTTTTAATTTTTAACAAATTATTACAAATATTAACAATTATTATTAACAAAATTAACAACAATTAACAATTTAATAAAATTTTGTAAAAAAAATCGCTGCTGCAGAGCTGTACCATACAAACGTTTATGTAAATGTGTGTTTTTTTGCACTTTGAATTGTTTATAAAAAGTTTAATTAAATTAATGTTCTTTAAACTAATAACACTTTCACTTAAACTAAACCTTTTAACTTTTATTTAAATAATTAACTTTTTTTTTTATTAAACGTTAACTTTTTAATAAAACTTTTTCAATGTTCTTACTACACGACTTTACGCACGCACTGTTCACTTAACAATAAATAACTTGATGAATAGATGATGAAGATATGCATTGAACTTGACAAAAATCACGCCATAAGAAATACCGTTAGGTGGGAGAGCATTAGCAAGACAAAATACATACAGTGGGTCAATGTTGGGGGAAATGTGGTAACATTTGTTTGCAATATAATAATTAAATTAATATATAATAATGATGTTAAATTGAATTAAATTAATTACTACATTAAATAGAAAATAGATAATCTCATAGAAAATTATTAAATTAAACGACAGTTTATTTAAAAAAATCTATTCTATTTATTTAAAAGTTTTAATGAATATTTGATGAATTTTTTATTTATTGACAAAGTTTAAAAATTGGTAAATTTTTTTTTTAACAGAAAATTATGGAAAAATTATTTTTGAAAGAAAATTTAATTGTAATTTCTTTAAAAAAGAATTTTTCCATAATTTTCTATTAAAAAGAAAATTTAAAAGAAAATGTTTGATAAGTTAATTATTTATAGGAAAATATAAATTAAACTTTTTTAATTAGTGAATTTTCGATAAACAAAGATAAAGAAAGTTTCTAAAAATGTATAGCAAATTTTGCATTTTTTATGAAAGAAATATTTTTTTAATGGAGAAATTATGAGTCCAGATTCGAACACTGCTTAATTCTTTAGAAAAGCATTCTTTCACCATTTAGTGTCTAGTGACCCAACTTTAAAAATCGATGTCTTCTGAAGTACTAACCTTGGTGCAAATTTCGTCAAAATTTATTTTTTTAGTTGTGTAACTTGATATGAAGTTGCCCATGGATATTTGACAATCTGAGAAATTTATACTTATAGAAAATGTTTCATAAGTTAAAGATATTTTTTAACTTTTTATAGAACATTTTTGATAAATTATCTAGTTAATTATGATATTTGTAATATATAGGCCGTTTCGTGTCAACTGACAGAACTTGAAAAATCGATTTGGATTGGTCAAGAACAGCCGTAGTCAGAGGGGGTCAAAATTGGACATTTTGGTCATACAGGATTTTTTCAAATGAGTGTAACATTTCACCAATTGGTTCTAGCAAAAATTTTCCAAAGGACTTTAGATAGCTATTTTTTCTATGTTTCAAAAAAAATTTTTTCAATTTTTTTTTTTCGGAATGGGCCGGCTCTATTTCCTTTAAGAGTTTTGCGGTCAATTAGTGGGAAAATGTGTAGCAAATTTAAAAAAATATATATACTTGCAAAATTTTCTATTTAGAGATTTTTTTCTACTATAGAAAATGTTTAAGAATTTTATATTATTAAAATTTTTAAGGAAGGTTCCCTTCATAGAAAATTTTGCATTAATATTATATTTATCGAAAATATTATTTGCATATGTATATAATTTTTCATTTATAATAAGGTTATTTGTAAAATTTTATATTTTAAAAATTCCAAAAAAATTTTCCATTTATACAAGATTCCCCTTTTTAGCAACATTTTTCTTATTTGTAGAAAAATTTCTATTTTTAGGATATTTTTGATAACATTTTTACACAATATCTAATATATTTTTAATAAATATACAATTTATAAAATTTTGTTCATACATTTTTCTTTTTTTATACAAATTTTTAGAAAGTTTTCTATTTAAAGAATTTTACCGAAATTTATATTCCAAGAATTTTTTCCGTTTTAAAATATGTCAAATAGGTTTCATACCATACCCTTCCCGAAAATCATAGAATTCGGTACATACATATGTATGTGTATTTTTGCATTAATAAAGAATATAAAATTCTAAAAAAGTATGAACTTTTAATTTCGATAAAATGTAAACCATAACGAATTTCAAATATTTGAAGAACGTTTTTAAACTTTTTATTAATACAAAAAATGCGTATATCGAATCGAAGAGGAGCTGTATCTTTTTGGTTTGAATATTTTAAAGTTATAATGTTTTTATAATAAAATTCTATTAGCTTTTTCATTTTTCCAAAATTGTGGAACACTTTTAATAAATTTTCTATGTATGTATAGCAAAATATTTTTTATATTTAGAACATTTTTTTGCAAAATTCGAATTTATACAAAATTTATGAAAATTTTTCTACACAATTTTGCCATAAATTTTGTATTTATTGAAAAAAATACATATTTATTAATTTTAATAACTTAAAAAGACTTTTGATTAGTTGCTATTTTTGTAGTAGATCATTTGTTAAACATTTCTATTATATAGAAAAACTTAAAACTGCGTTTCTTCACCACTGTCAATCGTTTTTGCATGTTTTTACATTACCCCACCACCTTCTCTATCCATATTTCATAAAATGTATGTTAGTAAATCATCTGCACATGAACTTGCATGCCTACAAAAATTCTCTACATTTCTTCCTATCTCAGAATTCCCTAAAAAATAATAACAACACTTCACTATTGCCCTTTGACAACAACCTTTTTTGGTGGTAAATACTCTGCTCAGGAATTTGCATGCATTTATGCTTTAATATACATTTCACACACTGTTAAAGGAAATGTATAAAAATCAAGATTTTACAAGAATACATGTTTTGTTTCTATTGTAGACTGTACCAAAAAAACACATCTCAACCCACCCAACAAGTATTCATATTTTCGGCAATAAGAATGTTAGTAAATCATCTGCACATGCATGCATAACTATGCACGTTTTACTGCTCTACTCTCTATTAAAAAAAACTTTACTACCAAATGACTTCTAAACCCCACCACTCCCTTCATCCACACTAATATTTATTTTGTTGGTAAGAATAGTTATGAGAGCTAATATGTATTTGCAACAAGTGTTGTCTTCTCTTTTAGGGGGACATATTTACATCATTATTATGATTTTGAAATTTAAATTAAGTTATTCGCTCATATAATTGCTACTGCGCAGAATTTACTGCGCAACTAGTGCATGCATACATACGTATGTATGTGGGCATGTGTTCATGAAAGTGAGAGCATTAAAAGGCATAGTAGAGACCTAGAAGGAAAACTTAACATAATTTTGGAAACGGAAATGTGATTACACTAACAATTTAATAGTGTTTTTACTAATACATTATCATTAGTTAGTGTTTCAAGGTTAACAAGAGTAGAGTTTTGCTTAAACCTTCGCTTCTAGCTGTAAACTATAGTTTGTTAATATTGCAGCATATTGTGTTGCCAGTTAAAGGGATTTTAATATAAATGGGGTATTTTTGTAGAGGTATTTAAGACAAATGCAGTTTTCTTTTAATATAATCAAATAAACCCTCATAACATGTTACTTAAAGGAACAATTAAATAAAAAACGATTTTAAACTCAGAAAAAACTCTTAATTAAATACATAGTGTTAAATGCTCTTTCTTAAATTTAGTTTTTGCCACTAAAATTTAAAGAAAACTTAAAAAAACGTGTTAGTCAAGCTCGACAACAAAATGCCCTATAAAGGTTTGAGCTTCTCTGAATCTGTATTTGAGCTCAAAATTTCACTGTCACAGCGGATTATTGAAACATCGAATTCTAAAGTTTAATAATATATTAAATATCGGGTTAATTTTCTAATTTCTGATAATTTTTGTTTTCATAGAAAAATTTTAAGTTATTTTTTTATAAATAGAAACTTTGCATTTATAGATTCATTCTTTATAAAATTTCTTTTTTCAAAAGAGTTTTGTTAAATTTTCTATTCATAAAATTTTTTGAGAAATTCTTTATAGAAAAAGTTTTTAGTCACATTTTGAACTTTAGAATCTTTTATTTTTGGAAATATCTCTGGAACTATTCGATATATCGCAATGAAATTGAAGCTAAGGTGTTTTCGAGTTGGTAGGTGATCGTGGGTGAAATGGGGGCCAGTGTGTAGCCATTCAAAATTGATCATCTCTGGTAAAATTTTTTTATTGCATGAAATACATTTACGATACTCCTTGAGAAGATCTTCCATAATACGCCACATGTGTTGGCCTTCGGAGGGTCGTAATTTTTTTAAATATCCTCTAGTTTTCTGATAAAATTTTTATATGATCCGGAAAAGGAACTTAATGTAGAATGTAATGTAAAATCATGTACTTGGCTCATTTAAGCGGACACTACCCCCTACTCCTGGTCGATCCTCACAACGCACAGTGGTTTAGGAAAAAAAAAAGAGGGAAATAATTCGGTAACTTCTAAACGGTTAATCCGATTTTAATGAAATTTGGTATGCACAAAGAGGAGGTGTTGTCGAGTTTAGGTTTTGAATTTGGACCTTATAGGCCAACCAGGGGCCCGGCGGGGGGTCCTCAAATTAGGACACCTCGGCTATGTTAAATTTTTAAAACGATCCTATTTCTTCATTTGAGTTCCGATTTAAAAAAAATTTCGTATATAGAATCTCCTCATCGAGCACTATAAAAAATGTCGTCGTAGCAGTAAATTATCTCTTATAGTTTAGGAGATATTCGCATTTGAATATTAAAATTTTAAAATTTTTACCGTCCTTACTTTAGTTTTTTTGATAATAGCAGGTCCAAATATTTCCGATTTTCGCCATTTTTTTTTATTTGCTTAACAACTAGTTTATATACCAAGCAGTGAAAGAATTATGTAAAAATCATGACTGAGTCCAAAGTTATAGGCATTTAAATTTAAAAAATTAAAAAAAGGCGATTTTTTGTCATTTTTTTGGGAAAAAAGTATCTTTTTCTTTTTAAGTTATCTAAAAAGTTTCTAAGAAGATGTATATAGAATTTATACTTTTTGGAAAGCTGACTTTACATAAAATACGATAAATGAAACAAAACCTAAAAATTTTTGATACCGAGGGGACCAGGTCCATCCAAAAAAACCCTATTTTTTATGGAAAATTAAATTTTGAGCAAAAATTCTCAAATCGCATAGTCGATATCAAATTATAGTGACCTGTTTTATATGACCCAATAAGTTCTTAATCATTTTGTAACGGGTTTCGATAACCCCGCCCCTGGTATGGATATAATAGGCAAAAAACCAAAAAATCCCATTTTTGGGATTTTTTAAAACTTTTTTGGGAATTCCGGGATTTCTAATAAGAAAATTCGAAATTTTTATTTAATTTTGGATTTTGAGTAAAAAAATCTACCTAACTGTAAAATTTCATCAAAAAATATTCATAAATAAAATTTTTATTGCAATTTGAAAAATTTGTATCTTCGCAAAAACTGAATAAAAAACATTTTTTAATTTTTTTTAAAAAAAGTATTCCGCGAATTTTTTAATTTTCAAAAATTATATACAGTTTTGAAAAATAGACAAAATTACCTTTCCATTGATATATAACATGCCTACCTAATGTTTTTTAAGTGACAAATTAATTAGGGAAAACTCAACATCTTTTAGAAAATTTGCCTAGCACTATTATTTTCATCCATAAGGTTAACTCTTAAATTTGTTACATATATGGATGAAAATAATAGTGCTAGGTAAATTTTCTAAAAGATGTTGAGTTTTCCCTAATTAATTTGTCACTTAAAAAACATTAGGTAGGCATGTTATATATCAATGGAAAGGTAATGGCCTATAAGGTCCAAATTCAAAACCTAAACTCGACAACACCTCCTCTTTGTGCACACCAAATTTCATTAAAATCGGATTAACCGTTTAGAAGTTACCGAATTATTTCCCTCTTTTTTTTTTTCCTATACCACTGTGCAACGGACACATATTTATGTAGTCATTTATGTTCCTTAAATATATATACAAAGTATTTCTACTGTCACACGGAAAATAACGTCACTGTGGATACTTTTATCAAAAAACTCATTTTTGGAAACATTTTTTCCGCTTTAGGAATTACGGTATTATTTTAGAAAGACTTGGATCTATATATGTATGTCTAAAATTTTGTGGTTTCCAAAAGTCTGTATATTATTATTTTTGAATTTTTGCGTAAATGACCAGTTTATCTCTTTTCAATTTCAACAGAGATATAGAAAAGCAGACGGATATGGAAGATTATCAATTTCGGCTGTTTGAATATTGAAAATAACTAAAGATTTAGGGGTTCTGCGCCTTTTGTGGGAGTTAATTTTTATTAGATCATTTATATTTTTTCCGAAAAACCCTTGGAAGTATGAGTGATAGACATGACATCTGTTCACCAACAATCCATTGTTAAGTTTCATGAGGAAAAAATTGTTTCAATTTCTAAAATTTTATCACGGTAAAATTTTAAATCGACAAAGATGGTTTTGTTGACCGTTTTAAATTTGATAAAAATTTATCATATCATTTCAAATCGGCATTTTAAGTAGACGGAAAGACAGACATCGCAGAAACAATTTAAGAAGAAACACTGCCCTCTATACTATAGTGGTGTAGGGTATATAAAGTTGAAGTTACAAACAAATACTTGTAATTAGCCTGCAGTTATTGACAATATATTATTATTAACATCATCAGAAGCATTTACGACAATATAAAAAACTCAAATTCCACAATTGCCACACATCAATTATGTTGGCGGCTGTTGCTGCTGGTTGCCAGTTACCAGTCATCAACAAAGTATCCTCATATGTCCACATATTCAGTTAAAAATCAGAAGCAATGAGCCCACATCCAGTTACAATTTTGCTTCCAGTTATTCACAGTAGTGGTTGTGATTGAAGATTATTTTTTTTTTTTAAGAAATAAAAAAGAATAAAAGCTTTTGGCTATAAGTGATCAGTGATTTAACACAAAAAAGGACAATGCCTCTAACTGGACTCCAAATAATATTAGGGTTTGTCGTTAGTTTAGCATGCAAATTAATTTGTACCATTTTCAGTTATTTATTATTAAAGTTTACATTGTATAATAATCATTTAAAATTAATCACAATTGTAGTTCATATCCACTTAATTCTAATGAATACACATATTTGTTGGCAACATGATGGAGGATGTATTAATTAATTTATCCATTATTCCATTTCAAATGATGAACAATCATTTTTTTCTTTACAGTTTAGACCACAATTTTGAAATTTGATTAAGTAAGAAATCATTTAGATCTTGTTTTTATACCCTACACTCTGGAGTATAGTATAATGAGATTATGCTGAAGTCTTTTCGAATCTAAAGTATTGGATCATTTCCCATTTTAAAGTATACAAATCGACAGTGATACCAAAATCATTTGGTAAATAATAGCTTATATATAAAACCAGATATTTATTCAAATCTCGAAGATCTCTACGAAATATTGGCATTGAAATAAAAAAAAAATCATTACAATATTTAAATTAATGCGTTCAACAGGTGTCTTCATTAAATATATGAAAAAATTCATTAGTATAATGAGCAATTTCATTTGTAGAATGAAGTGTTTCATTATCATTTCAATTTCATTCCATCAATGAAAAAGTTTCAGAGGAGTCGAAAAAATCGTAAAATTAATTAATCATTCTCCATTAATATAATCAGGAGATTCTTTGGGTCGTAATCAATGAAAAATTTCATAGATAAAATTATTAAAATTCATGCCTGTCCACCATACTTCCCAAAATTAATTTATAATAGTTTTAATAGGGTACCGTGTTGTCGATATAGACCGACTTAACTTTCTTATATGTTCTTCTTTTTGCTGTGATTTCATTTTCCACTGTTTGCATTGAGTGGGAAATGAAAAGCAATTTTTTTTTCTTCTTTAGCGGTAATTATTAGTTAGATCCTCTTCAATTACGTAACTTAAGTCTTTTTATGCAAACAGTAAAGCAACATTATGTAAGGGGAAAAATATTAAAAATTATTGAATACGAATTTGAAATAC